>NW_015151348.1:88433-147763 GCF_000732505.1 Cyprinodon variegatus
ATATATATAAACTGGATTTAACTGAATTAAGTTGAATAAATACACTTTATAAAGTGTTAGAGAAAGAAGTACATATTATTGAGAGAGCAAATAAAGAATGGACTTGATCTTTAAGCAATTGTTTTTCTGTATTTGCACAAAATTATATTATATTATACTTAGAGTTAAAGGTTTGTAATTAAATGTTCAATTCCAAGGATTGCAAAGGCCTTAACAACACATTAACCCTCTTATCTATTTGCACTCCCCTCCGGTTGCTGAACAAATTAATATTCCACTGTTGTACCATAGACCTCACATCATTGGGTCTTAAAAAATAACACCTCTACCAAATATTCCCCACTTCACTGTTCATAATCCCTAGTTCCCCCTATATGCAGTATGTTTAGACTGCCATGGTAACATTTGTCTGTCCGTCCGTCAACCTTTATTGTTTTTAATTCTGCTTTAGCAAAGTCTCTGGAATATTAATCACATATGCTGTAATAGCACTACATCAACAGTAGGTGGTGATTGCTTCAACAGTAACAACACCAATATTTAAATTAAAATAAGGTTTTGGTCAGGTTGAAAACCTCCAGTACAATCAAAGCTTGTTTTTCCATTGACACCTGTTACTGTTTTTTTCTTACACTTTAGCCTGTTCACCTTTGGTCAGGAGCTGATGGGAGCATGCATAATCAGAGTGAGGGATTGCTTTAGAGCAAATTACAAAATTGAAGCAACCTTCTACTGTTGCCACACGCTCTATGGACAGCAATTTCATTCAAAATTAAATAAATAAATGCTGCTATTGATAAATCACTAATACATATTCTATTAAATAAATAAATGTCACCTTGAATTAAAACAATGAATATTGCAAGAATTTTTTTTTATCAAATTTCATTTGAATTTATTTAAATTTATTTTATTTGTGTTTTTTTTTCATCTTCTTATGAAGGGGTTGGGTTTTGTCTGAATGGCGGCTTGTCTTGCAAGCTGCAGACAAACCATGAATTGGGCCACGAAGGAGAAACCTTTGTGGCCCGCACACAAAATGAGCCGCCATCACAGCATCAGCAGCATTTATATACTCAGTGACATTCATGCAGTGCTTTGCATGGTTGAAGGTTTGCATGTAGAAGGACAAACTGCAGGTTTGTGCAAACACGTACGCGCTCAGGTATGATTTATCAAGTTCTTTTTTTTTCTGTTTGCATAGTTTGATAAATTTGAAATATTATTGGTTTATGTAATTTTCAGATTTTGGTATACATTTTTAGTATAGATGCCATACAATTTTTGATAAATGCACTTCCAGAGATCTCTTCCAGAGAGCATCTTTGTGGAGAACCTGGGTAGTCTATACAGGTGGGGCTCAGCAGTCTCACTGGGCTTTATGAGCAGCAGAGCCTTCTCTCAGGGCTGGTTTTTTGTTGTTCTTTTATCACTTCCTCGTCTCTTGCTTCCTTCAAGTATTTTTCTTAACGCTTTTAAGTATTTTTGTATTTTTCTCGTATTGTATTCTGGATTTTTGCCTCAGTTTCCTGTTAGTCTTTAGAAAATCAGAAAAACTCACCTCTGACTCCTCTTCATTGCTTTTCGGGCCTCAAAGTCTCCATGCAACCTGACAGTCTCGGATTCCATATATGTGCCACAGATGCCATTTGGTCCAGGTTCTTACTTTCACGCTGGAAAAGAAAACAAGCACACTGCTGGTAGGATCCATTTCCCCTCGTGAGACTGACTTTAACTGCTGATTACACAACACCCTTTTGTATTTATATATATTATATATATTTTTAAGATTTTTTGACAAAACATTATAGCACCGCTCTAACAGTAATGCTGCATGTAGTTGCTTATGTGTTATATCCACTGGAGATGCACTGCGGTGATGACACATTCACAGAGAAAGAGCTGCTAGTGAGAGAGAATCCTGTTCAAAAGATTGTATTAATCCTTTTTAATTGGTCAACCAAGGTTTTCATTTTACACTTAAAAATACACCTTTGCATTATTCAGTATAAAGGGATACTGCTCTAAAAGCCCCCTATGCTTTTGTCTATATGTATTTTTGATCAAAAACAAATATCACATATCCTTTTTTAACTTTTTTTAGGGATTTTCTCTATGTTTTCAACAACTGTAAATAATGATAAAATAATAGATAATAATAATCATAATGAAATAAAGAATATTTTAGACCATCAGTTAAAACTACTGAAAGCTTCCTAGTAATTAGATCGTGGACGGGGAACTTAAAAATGGTGTGTAAAGCTGATGGCTAAAACTGGTTTCCTCTAAATGCACAAAAAAAAAGATGTTCAGCAGTTCCATCAACAAAACTCAGCAATAAGATACTGTACACAACATCTCTGAATTCAAATTGGAAGCACGAATCCTTATCTAAGCAACAATGACCTGTTCCATCTTGTTTATAACCTGTTGCCAATATTGGCTGTTTTGACTTTTTGAATATTTTTATTTTTTGTCCCTTTTGTATTCATGGTTCTGATGTTGTTTGGTATAGAATTAGAGATGTAGATGCACACACATACTTGTGAGGCCATTGGGGTGTAACTGCTCCCAGCAGGTTGAAGGGGGATCTGATGAGCTACAAAGGAAATAGCTCTCACTCCAGTCCACAAAGATCAAAATTCCTAACATAGACACAAATCATATTTAATTCCCCAAGAAACTGTTATTTCACATATGTTACGTGCTTTATAACCAATGAATAAATTTGAATAGTATGAGAATGAATTTGTTTCAGTGAATTCAGCAAGTAAAACAGATTATAGAGATTATACTCAGAATGATATTTCCTAGCCTTTATTCTGATACTGATATTTTTACTTAGAGAGCATGGTATTTAAGATTCAATTATTACATAAAATATGTTTAATACTTATTTGAATGTAAATATTATCAGAAAGTCATCTGAAAAGCCTCATAAGATTTTCTATCCTAATTTATTGAACATTAGTGTATATCTGTGGAAAATATGTCCCTCTCAGGTAAATAATACTTTCTTTGTTGTTCTGCCACAGATTGATGAAAATATTTTCTTAGGGCTGTAGATGTTAGCTTCCCTATGACAAAACATAAAGTTGTTCAAATATTCTTTTGTTAAAACATCAGGAAACCCCATGACAACTGGCTTCCACTCACATCTGGACAATTGGATATTTAGCACCAACAAAAAATCGTCATAAGAAAAATCAAGTATAATGAAATAATTCAAAACTAAAAAAGTAAATATAGATTTTCTGCCAAATATTATTTTAAGCACATTTTCTCACAGCCCACATTTATTTAGACTTAAAATAGTTTAGATCCCACACAGCCTTAACACATCAGATGGATGTGAGGAGAATTTTGTCACTCAGCATCTTAAAAGTTTTCTCTGTTCAAACGTCTACCTGTCATCTGTAAAAAAAAAAAAAAAAGGAAAAAAAATCAAAGCTGAAACAGAAGTGGAAAAATAGATACTCTCAAAACTTTTATTATTGTAAACGTCCTAAAACCTCTGTATTTATTATATTAACTGTTTTGAATTAATCTGAAGCTCTTACACCCTTAACCTCTATTCAAAAGCACAAACAATGTCAGAAAAAAATGGACAAAAAAAAAGACAGAACACTGGATCTGGTGTTAGAATAATTAATCTAGGTATATATGAGAGAACCAAGGAACATTTTCAGATGAACAGAGTCTGGATGAATTTAGGAACACAATTTTGGTCTATGGAAGCAGATGTCATAGCTCTGTCATAAAAACAACATAAAACCTTTTGCAGCCCCTTCACAATATAATACTGATCCATCATTAGAGGTGCCAAGTAAAGAAGTACAAATACTTTGTTTCTGTACTTAAGTACACTTTTAAGGTATCTATACTTTACTCCATTACTTATTTTTCTTCCTACTTCTTATTTCACGTCATGTGCTCCATCCAATGCAGATCATTGGCGCCATCCACATCTAGTCAAAACTAGTGTAATAGGATGAGTAATATAACGCAAACACTCCTTGGTTGGCTAAAGGAAATCATCAGAAGCAAGCAGGTATTCTCCAAACATGAATTGTCTATGCCATGCTACAATGTCGGAAAAAGATGTTGAAATGCCTGAAACGTCGGTCACAGGCGAAAGCGCATCGGAAGATGGAGACCAACAAGACCTCCGTCATCCTTGGCCCTATCTTAAAGGATTTTTCAAAATAGTCTAAAAATTGAGCTTTCAATTTGTATAGTGGAATCTGGCTGTTTTTCTTAAAGGTTACCTTATAATTTTATACTTTAAATAATTTTTGGAGCTCATACTTTTTCACTTTTACTCGAGTAAAGAGGTCAAGTTAATACTTTAACTTTTACCAGAGTGTTTTTAAACTGCAGTATCTATACTTCTATTTAAGTAACAAATGTGTGTACTTTGGACACTACTGTCCATCAGATAGTGAAAAAAATAATTTTTAACAATTAAGTTTCATCTTGTTCTTTGTGAAACATATCTTGAAAATAAAGGATTTAGTTCATCGTATATATCCAGTTCCACTAGCTATCTCACAACAAATAATGCTTTTAAACAAGTATGTCTCATGGAACCTCTCAGAGAATTGTTTTTATGGCAGAAATTTTTGCTGTTCCAAACAGAAATAGTTTTTAACTATTTTAAATGTTTTATTTTTTTAGCAGTGCTTTTCATTCCCTGCTCGTAAAACATACAACCACTGTTAAAATATCTAAATTAACTTAAGCCAAATGCTTTTAGTGGATTCTGCTGGTGAATTTCTTCAACCTTAATATTAAAGTTGTGTTACTGTTAAAATATTTAAATTAATTTAAGCTAAATGTTTTTATTGGATTCTGTTGGTGAATTCTTTCAACCTTAATATTAAAGTTGTGTTACTGTTAAAATTCAGGTCAAGGTTCCTGTAGGATTCAAGGATTCCCTTACACATCCTGTTGAATAGCGGTTATTGTAATGTTCAAAGAACTTTGGTTTAAACTCAATATACTGTAATCATAGGATGCTTAAACTTAAACTTGTTATATATTTTCCTTTTCATCTTCTTAATGTAAACATTTTCTGCACCAAAAGCATCATCTACATTTTGACCCCCACCTGTCTCCTTCTCGTTCATTTTAACACTGATTCGTGTGTTAACATGTGGGGTCATAATCAAGTCTTTCTGGAAAGCTGCATGTCAGCGATTCCAGCATCTCATCAATATTAATCACAGTTGGTCAGAAGCTGCATAAGCATTCATTAGAGCCTCATAAAAACTAATCATGGACATCATCTGAGGTCAGAGGACACACAGACCTGCATGACAACATGCTGTATGCGACATTCAGCAGCTTCTGTCGCCATAGGTCATTCCTCCACCAGTGGGCTGTGTGTTTGTCCTCATCATACAGGAACCTCACAGCTTTCATCAATGAATCTTTGGATAGAGGAAAAAAAAAAAAAAAACTTTCGAAAATATTAGAAACAGATATTAAAGCATGTTGTTTAGTTTTACTTTCTGCTGTTATTTCAGTTGTTTTTTTTACTTTTAGATGAACATCATATTTCAAGAAATGCTTTTGGGAATCCTTTATATGGGGGGATATATATGTGTGTGTGTGTGTGTCCTTGCTCCAACACATCAGTTAAAATGGTTAAATTATGTCCTTGGGATGTCATAGATATCTGCTAATTAACCTTTTTATACATTCAGGACAAAATATACTGTAAACCCTGCAGGACAGCAGAACTTGAAGATGAGCTTAAACAAAACTCTTTAAATGATGCCACATTTGTACGAAAATATGCATTAGTGGGCTGAGCAGAAGAATTTATCATAAGTTTTGAGCTCACAGAAAATAGGAGATTTGAGAGATTTATTTAGCCTGTTTTTCTTTGCAAATGTTGTTTTCTGATTAACATTTCAGTCCCTTTTCATCTTTAAAACTATGTAAAAAATTATTATTATTTAATGGACTTTCATTTCAATTCATTTGCTTAAAATGGAAGCATACAGTACATTTTGACATAGATGTTCGAACAGCTCACCAGTGTAGTTGCACGTGGAGTGAAATCAAATGGATGGATGGACATTCTGAGGGACCCTGAAGTAGCAAAACATCTCAGATATCTTTTTCTGCACTTTTATTTTGCAGCAGTAAGGAAGAGTCTATCCTATCCTACCTGGTACAAACTTCACTCACGGCCCTCGACCCTAATATGCATGTACAGGAATCCAGATTTAACCCTGATGTGTAACTGAAGCGCGGCCTGCAGCTAAAACACACACAGAGGGAATGTGTACTTGCAGCTGCTTTTGTCAGAGTAAACTTTGAAGGCATCTTTTCAAGTTCAGAAAATGGCCTCAGAGGCGGATGTGTAAACTGGACAGACCTTCTGTCAGCAGGTTGGTTTAGGAGACCCCCCCACCATCACCACCACCACACACAGAGTGGCTGAGCAAACAACAACAGCAGCAAATAAACAGGTGTAATCAAATGGACAAAGTGCTGAAGAGGGGGAAATCTGTGACGTGCATGATAAAAGGGCTCTTTGAGCAGCTGAAAAGCCGACAGTGAAGACCGCAGAAGAAGAACAGAGAGGTAGAGGCCTTGGCCCGGGGCTTGTTGGTTTGTGTCTCTAACAGCAGTTTGTTTGAACCGCCGCATGGCCTCTTGTCTTATTGACGGCTTCTCCTCCATCACCCTACAGGGGCCACAGGGAGGTGGGGGAAGGTGGGAGGTGCAGGAGCTTTGACACCTTCCCTTAGAGCTGGACGCTGGATGTAAAGCGCTGATGGTTAGCTAGCACAGCTACCTTTGTGCTGAAGTACGAGCTTTATAATGCTGTGTCTGCCTCCAACACACATGGGTCTGCCCACACCTCAGCAAAAAAAACAAAAAACAAATGCACACACAAACACTAAGGCCGTCTATATGCACACTTCACCTGCCGCTTGGAATCCAGAGGGTAAAGTGCAAAAGACATATGCGAGAATAAACTTAAACATGTGCAGCGACCAATGGCATCACCTGGCTCACTTAGCTCTTCCATATGCACTGATCCCCAAACACACACACAAAACTACTACAGTCATGTTGCACCCCAGAGGATGCCACCTGCCCCGCCAGTACTGATGCGGTCATCAGTGGGGTTTCTCATTGTTCTGTCCCTCAGGGCGCAGGACAAAATAAGGTTATTGCTGAGAATATGTTTTCTTGTTTATAGAGGACAGTGTTAGAAAATAAGAAGTGTATGAAGGGGAGGAAGAGAGTGGTCGTCCCATATTTAGCATTTTGAGACTGGTACATTTTCAAATTTTGTTGCATTACAACCTACACAATGTATTTTTGGTGGATGTTATGTGATATTCAAACACAAAGCCTAATACTGTGAAGTAGAGGAAAAAATATATACCGGTATGCAAATAAACATGTTTAGATTATTATTTCTAATATTTCGTGGGGTTTATACTGAGTCTTTTCTTGTCTTTATTTGGTTATTCATATCAGGCCTTGTGTCTATTTCCTTTGCATGTACGGACATAAACATTTTCTCATTGTTATCCAAGTCAACTAATGCTTAGCTCCTTAGCTGTCTACTGTGCAAATATTTGTATATCTAAAGGAAATATTTTCGAGGAGATTACAGCTTTTTATGCTTTTTTTGTACAATATACACTCTTTTTATATTGTCTGTTGTATTTTATCTTTAATAGCATCTTGCTCTAACTCTTTGAACTCTATATAAGCTACATGAACCAGAATTTCCCTGAAGGACTAATTCCAAGGGATAAATAAAGTTGGATCTAGTCTAAGTCTTATTCTCATTTTCTAAATTGATCAATTTCAGCAGATTGGATTTAAAGGGTTTGTGAATAACCATATGATATGTTAAGGCAGCACATCAGGGTCCAGAATGGAAACTGGTGGCCCTACCAGGAACATTTTCCTTTGCAGAGGTCTGCATGCATTGGTGAGGGTTAGTTATTGAAAAATTTTAAAGATGACTGGCTGCACGTCCTTCATCCTGAGCACAACCTTATAAAAACAGTTAAAGGCATTTTATTGCCTGGCCTTTATCAACAAATGGTTTTAGTGTATTTTTCTTCCGTTTTTTAACAAACATGTTTAAAACAAGTAGTGAGGGAGAGGAACTCCCTTACAGCTCATAAATGCTTTATTTCCAAAATATAGTTGGCTCCTTTCTAGAAAAAGCAAACATAAGGAAAGCAGCTGATGCAGTCTATGGAGGAACTTGGGTCAGTTTGGGGTTTCATGCAGTCACAGAGCTACAAGGAGTCAGTGCAATGTGTCAGACCATCAATAGCTGTGATAATACATGCTCTTATTGCAGTCTTTTAAAGCTGTACTAATAAGATACTTGTTCTAATTTACCTGCTATTGTATAGTCAGAATTATTGGAAACAATTGTTTTTTTTCAAGGTTAAAAACATGTTGATATTTATATTTATCAGTATTAATATTCTTAGTTGTCTACAATAACCAGATTGGTCAAAGGCAATAAAAATAATATGTAGAAATATGTAGGACTTTTGTAGGAGAATGTTTTTCTAATTAATGTCCTTAATTAGAAAAAGCTGTTTCCTTTTCCCAGTGCCCCTTAAAGAAGCACCATAAATATTTGGTTTTAAATTCAATGTCTTCTTTAGGTTATACTTGTTCTTTCGTAAAATAACAAGTAATAACCTATCCCAAGAAAGAAAGAAAGAAAGTTGAGAGTTGGGTTGGGTAACAGTGATGGTCCTATAGGCACCAAAGAAATGCAAACATTTTCTTTTTCCATGCGTGTGTGAAAAGGTTGGGGTCAAGATGCTGCATCTGGTATGAGGTGGACTTTCTGCTGGTTTGGCACTTTAGCATGCTGCTCCTTTAGTTGTGTCTGCATGTATGTACAGATGGTACATTTCTAGATTTTTTACTTTATTCAAATTAGCATGAAGCTGTCCTCTCAAATTTTCTCTTACATGGCATTCCTTCAAATTGAAAGCAGTGGCCTTGAAAATTATTTGATTTGGTCTCACTTTTACAGATCAATCTGTTGTGTTCGTGTGTACCAACTAAAATCTCTAGAATATTCTGTGTCTGGTTTTGCTGATTGTTTTCTGCATCTCTTGATGTGTGGGTGACAATGAAATAGTGCTCATGTGTTGTGCTGTAAATCCCGCTCTGTTTGTCTGTGTTCCCCCTCATTAGTGCGAGAGAGTTAACGTTAGCACAAGTGTCCTGCGCTGGACCGTGAGATTAGTAATTAACGCAGAGTCTAACGAAGGGAGGAAAAACAACACCTCAACAAAGTCCGACCATCAAGCAACCAGAGCTGCTGACGGAGACAAACCCGTCTCCTGATGCTCTGTTACCAGCACTCACCCACACAGGAGAGAGTACATATAGAACTTAGTTATGAACATGTGTTTAAACGCATCACCACTCATCCACAGAAATGAGAGGAAATGAGAGCAGGGAGAGTATCTCACCATCTCTCTCTTCAGCTCTTATTTATAAAATTATAAAATGAAATCACAATCAGAGCCTCTAGACCAAACACTTGCTTTCCTAGATCCCCCTCCCTAGTGAAGAAAGCTCACCCAACCCTTCACCACCTGGCTTACAGAAATCCCAGAAATCCAAGCGGATGGTTAATGATGTCACAGGCTGATCCATTCCTGTGTCTGCCACGCTTCCGCTCAAATCCCCCCCAATTCCCATATGTGCTCCATGATAAGTCCCATCATGCCTTTCAGCTGACCCTCCTCGGCCCCCGTTATTCATTCTGGCCGGTCTCCTCCTGAGCCCCGGATTTTGGAAGACTGGGATCTGGTTTGGAAGGGTTAATGGGAAGCTAAGAAGTTGGAAATGGAGAAGGAGGAGGAGTAGAAATCGGTTTGCCTCACTTTAAAAAACAAGAAATGTTCAATAGGAAAGTCAAAGGGAACAGGGGATGACTGCTGCTTTATACCCAGCAGAAAATCCTTTACTGGACCAGCTGTAACGGGAAGGACAGATTCTGTTTTTTAGCACCTAAAAGTTCTTTTTTTTCTTTCTGACCCTGAAATAAACTTGATTACGCTAAGGCTGCTTTTCTTGGTTCATTTTGCTGTTCATTAATGTTTGGTATAACATTATATATAATATATAATGCTGCTTTTATCCCCCCTTAGTAAGTATCTTGAGAAAGTATTGTTTATAGAATTCTTATAAAAAACAACAACAACCGAATAGACCTAATCAAAATCAAGAAGAATTTCTTAGTGGAGGGAAAGGAGTCATACATTTTAAATGTTTTTAAAAAAGAAAAAAAAAACTCAGAACTGTAGCATACACTTTATTTTAATCCAGCAATAATACAGACTTGTTATTTAACGACTGAACAGTCCATTCGCCCTGCCCACTACTTGGTTTGGTACGACCCTTCATATGGAGGAGCCTCAGCAGGAACATGCAAATGTAGGGTTAGTGCATAGTGGTAGTGTTTATGGTCTGGTTTGGGATTGGGCCCATGTCTGTCCTTGATGTTAATTCTCCCTCCGCCAGTCATCAGTTAATCAGATCTTGTTCGCCCTGCTCCTAATTTTACGAATTGCTTGCACATGCTTCCCCCTTTATTGCTCCCGTCGCTGGATTCTTTGTTTGCTTTCTGTCTCCATTCTATTCTTGTTAGTTCATTAATATCTTTTTAAATGCTTTCATTCACCATGCTGTTTCAGAGTGTACGTTACCACCTTGGTCCATAACATCAAACCTTGACAGAACCAAGCAACTCAAATTATACCCAAAAGTCACCTAATTCATAAATATTGTTCACCAGTGTGTACTTCAATCTCATAATAAATCTGTTGTTACTTGAAGGCCTACAATGTCTATTGGTAAACTCACAACATTATTATGATGAAGATAAGGGACCCTGCAGTTAGAGCACAGTTAGGTTATAAAAAAATAGGTCAAGCTTTGGTGATCACAGAGCATAATTTGAAAATGAAAAGAGTCTGACACCACCATCAACCTAGCTTGTGATGTAAACTGATATGTTAACTGTCATGGTAACTGGGGAGAACTGCAGATCAAGTGTGAGAATATTCTAAAACCCACAAATATAGCCCTTATGGAAAGTAAGTGTTTCATAAAAGCCACAAATGAGGAGGGTGATATTCTAATGAGATGAGACCAAACTGGACACTACAGCCTTCAAAACTCTGCCTGTGATTGTATTATGCTGAATATGAAGTGTAAAGTGTTAAAATCGTAGTGTGGGAAATAATGTTTAAATAACAGTCAAAGGCCACTCTCAATATCTATGTTTTTAATCTTTTTTTACAGCATCTTAAAGGTATAGTGGATGATATTCTCTTTCCGGGTGGATCATCAAAATAAGTGGTCCTCCTAATTGTCAATCATTCTGGTGATATGTTTAGGTAAGGCCGTCCTACATGCTCCTCCCCATTTTCACTTACCAATGGTGAGTCTGACATAGTGGAAAAATTGCAACTTTTCTTTTGGAAAGTAAGATTATATGAGTAATGCAAACAGCAACTTTTAAACAGAGTGTGCACGAGGAGAAATGGCTTGTGCATGCTCTCGCACGCATTTAATAGCCGTTCCCTCTCTGTAACGGGTATAGGGTTGTGCATGTGGAGAGGGTGGGTCTTTGCAAAAATTCACAAAAATCGTCCAATATACCTTAATGTTTCAGTGTTTTTACAGCTTCCAGGTTTATTCCAGCTTAGGGGAGCATAAGAACTAAACTCTGCTTCTCCATGTTTGGCCCTGGTTCTGGTTATGCAGAGGAGATTTGAGCCAGACAAACTGAGAGGTCTAAAAGGACAACAGTCCTGTAATGCATTTTGGAGCTCAGCCATTACATAAGTGATTTATAGACTAACAGAAGTATTTTAAAGTCTATTCTCTGAGAGAAGCGGAGCCGTTGTAACCTTTTTAGCACTGAGTTGATGTGCTCCACTTTCTTTGTTTTGGTGATGTTGCAGGCAGCATTGTGGATCAACAGAAGCTTTTTGATCAACTCATTAGGCAGACCTGTGAAGACACCGTTACACTGATCTCTTCTACTGAAGATGAACACATGAATTAGTTTTTCAAGTTCCTGCTGAGACATTAGTCCCTTTGATCCTGAAAATGTTCTTTAGGTGATTGAAAGCTGACTTTGTTACTGTCTTTATGTGCCTCTGAAGGTTCAAAAAAGTTATTCATCCCAAAGGTTACGATAAAAGAAGGCATTTAGGGCATACCTATATTAAAAGCAATATAAAATGCAAAAATAGTATGGAAGCGTGAAATGATTGGCAAAATGCACTTAGACATTATGGTGTGTCCTTTTTTTAAGTCGGAATAAATCACCACCTGATTTTAAGCCTGAGGGGCTGCTCAGTGGCACAGTGGGTAGCACTGCTGCCCTGCAGCAAGAAGGTTCTGGGTTCAATTCCTGGTCCAGGGTCTTTCTGCATGGAGTTTGCATGTTCTCCCTGAGCATGTGTGAGTTCTCTCTGGGTACTCCAGCTTCCTCCCACAGTCCAAAAACATGACTGTTAGGTTAATTAGCTTCTCTAAATTGAATGGATGTTTGTCCTATGTGTCTCTGTCCAGGGTGTACCCTGCCTCTCACCCATTGACTGCTGGACAAGTAGAGTATGTTGTAAATTCTTTCTGTAGAAATCATCAGCGTTGTTACTACAGTCCAACTGTTTATTGTTGAGGTGGACACTTTTTAAGGGTCTCTTACTTCAATATCTACTCCCTTTGTGATCACTGGTGTCGAAGTGGTAAGTCTACCCCTGCAGAAATCCTTCACCAGCTCTTTGGTTTTCCCCACATTGATCAGGTGGTGGTTATGCTGCGATCAGGTCCAGTTTCAGCTCTCTGCAGTTCTTCTTACCTGTAAAGAGGTTGACCCTGGCAGAGAGGTGTCAGCCAGAGAAGCGGATGCAGAAGTTTGCATTGTAGAGTGAATATTAATGGTGCAAACACATCCTTATTGTTGGCAGAGCCCACATGCTGTGGAACAGCCTGTAAAAGACTCAGCCCCGTGCCCTCACATACTGCAAAGAAGTACTGTATCCACTGAGACGGTTGGTGTTTCACCCTTGACATCTCCAGCTTGTCCCTGAAAAATACAGGCTAGATGGAATTAGAAACACAAACTAATCAAAGAACACGATCCTCACAGTGCTTCTAAGTTTCTCTGGGGGGTCAGAGCTCTTTTCTAAAAGCATTTTGTCAGGCAAGGTCTGTTTAGGTCAAACATGTGTCCTCCCCTGTGGTTGTGCTTTGGTTTTATTTGTCAGCAGGTGATTTACTTTCAAGTTGCCTCAACCTGTCGCTCTCTTAGAGGAATCAGAGGGAGAACGAGGTGTGTCCATGAATAATTGATAATAAGTAGATTTCAATAGGCTGAACATGTCCCTCCTGATGAGCCACCTGTCCATCAGCTGAGACCTTTTTGTCATTGGGTGCTTTAGCTGGTGACGGATTAGAGATGGAAGAAAGTATCCGTGATGAGGGATAGAAAAGGAGGGAGAGATGCAGATGGTAGGTGTAAGTAGATGAGGAGCTGCTCTCCTCATACCTGGAGAGAACTAGGTGGGAACATTTTGTTGCAGAAATCATGGACGTCAAACCCAACACTTGCTTTGAGCAGAACCAGTGAACATGTGACAAGGAGCTGATTTAAAGGGGGGAAAGTGGCTAAAAAGCCCAGAGGAACCTGCTGACCGAGGCACTTGTGTGGATCAGCTCTCTCAGGTTGATGCCAGTTTTTTTTTTTTTACATTTCCTCCAGGCCTCACCAAATGAATGTGTGTGTGACAGGACGCTGGTAATGGCAGCAGCAACCAGCCGTCTCTCAGACCAAATGGACCTCAGCTGTCAGCTCCAGTAGACCTAAACTGAGTTTAAGAGAGACTAACACAGAGTGACATCCTGTTTCCTTTAAACTAATTCTGATCTAATGTGACAGGGCTGCATGTGAGAAAATGTTGTGCCCACATGGCCCCCTTAAACCAACTTCTATTAAATATTCTACATTTTCAGACAATAAAGGAAACTTTGCACTGAAATTCCATAAGTTGAAGAAACATATGAACACTCATTTCATGGGGGTAAAGATGGATGATCAGATCCATCCATCCATCCATCCATCCATCCATCCATCCATCCATCCATCCATCCATCCATCCATCCATCCATCCATCCATCCATCCTCTCCCACTTAATTCCCCAGGGTGACAGTGGGGCTGGTTCCTAACTCCATATCAGAGGGATGCATTGAAAAGAAAAGAAACAAAAAAAACATTTTCTGAGATTAATAAAGAAGGGAACATTTACAAAAAAGATATTAAAGAATGCTTTAACAAAATTAAGTCAAATTAACAAAAGTAAATGAGTATGCTTTTTTTTATTGCACATGTTTTTGCAATAGGTCTTAAAGATCAAAGAACATTTTGGGAGGTTGTTAAGAAGATTTTTTTCAATTAATTCCTCCGTTCATGCATTACATGTACAGTAATACATTTAGCTTTCTCTTTTAGCATAGTTCCCTCCTATGTGTGTCCAGACACATGTGGTTGCTGCTGCAGATTGTGCCAGTGATATAAATTTTTCACCATGGTGATCTCTGATGTAAGTGGCAGACCTTGAATCTTCTCCTCTGTTGGGAGCTCCTCCACAGATGTGAAACACAGCTAACAGCCACCTGGGGAGGAGACAGGCAGCCGTTGTGTGTGTGTGTCATTTCAAACCCCTTTCTCTGTGTGGGTGAAACTGAATAAATAAACATACTATTCTCGCCCCTTCATTTATTTATAAATGTATGGCACAGTAATTAATTTAATATGCTTGATAAATCTTTTTCAAATTTACTCAGCAAAGTCAGACAGAGCCACATATTTACCACATTTGTTATCCCCAAAGATTTTTTTTTCAGAATGTGAGGATCTAAACCAACCTTTGTGTCCTTGAGAGACCTTTTGAAAAATTAAACTCGTCCCCATCCCTTTCACATCCCCCTTCTTCGCCTCCTCTTCCGCAGGCTCCCATTTTTCACATCTGCCCTCACATTACTCAGAGTGATGTCAGAGGTCAATCAGCTGGGGTTTCCAGCTAGTGTATATCATAAAAGTGTTAATAAAACATGTTTTATTAACATATTCAACCGTGGCAACAAACTAGGTACATATTCTATCAATTCTTATCACCTTAATAAATCCTCACGTCTTAAAATTATGGCAATACTTCTGCCTTTAAGAAGCAACTACACATACAGTATCAAACAGTGTCCAATGCAGTAGTCGATACAGTATTAATTGTTGTCTAATCTCTGTCAGCACCTTTATAAATGAAGGAGTTGAAGAGGTGTGTAACTGTGGAGCTTACAGGTGTTAAATGCAACCAGGATGAAAAGAAATTTCATTGGAAATCAACTATCTAAGGACTACAGTTAAATATTTTTTAGAATGCACTCCAAAGTTTTGATTCTTGTAGAAATAAAACACCCAAGAGGTCCATCTCACTCCCAGCCTGGTTAGCATGTGAAACGTAAAAGTTCGATACAAGGTAGAAGAGTCGGTGATCGGCTATACATGTGGTGAAGGAACTATGAACAAAGGTTGATTATTAAATTAAATTAAATTGATTAAAAAAAAAAATTATATTGCAGGTGAAGCACGGTGGTGGCTTAGTGATGCTGTTGGCCTTTGTATTTTCTGGAACTACAGACCTGCATCCTTTGGAAGGCAAGGTTACATTAATTAATTGAATAAAAAATGAGGAAATCCATGGAGGAAATTTCCCGCTGTATGAGAGGAAGCTAAAGTTTAGATATCATTGGATCTGCAAACAGGACAACAACCCCAAGCCAAGGGATTGTTTTGGATACTTTAGGGGCATTATGGGTTCCTAACTTGAACTCTATTAAAGATCTTTAGTTGAATTTTAATAAGGTGGTTTCTGCATGGAAACACCCACAATTATTGATGAACTGGAGGCCTTTGTTAATGTGCACACTTTTTATAAGTGCTGTTTAAAGCTGATATGACTCCCATTCGCAGCTTGTTCTAACAGCAAATATCTGCTCCCCTGAGTACTAAAGGTGCTTGTCAAGAAAATGTTGAATATTTTTTAGGCTACAGTGGTCATTAAAACCACTTTTTTTTAGTAGCGTATAATTTGGAGTCAAAGGAGCAAACGTTTGCAAATGTTTGCTCCCTGTGGCGACATGTTGAAATGAGACCCTTGTTGTGCACATGCATGTGAGAAGAGAACAGGTTTTTAGTTAAGAGGCGTCATGTTATCTGAGGTAAGAAATTTATAAATATTTACATTTTTTAAAGGTAGCTTCTTACCTGTTTAGCAATAAGAGGGTGACCCCTGTTACAGATCTGAACTCCCCCATTTTTAAAGACTGGCCAAATATTTACTCTTATCTTATTACAGCCTGATCAGAATCCAATTTGGTCCTGGACAAAGGTCTTACTGTCTTACTCTAATTTGAAGTCTATGACGGGGTTTAGGTTCACCTTTGGCTGGTCTTTCTTGACCCATCTTCAAAAGAAGTCCCCCGTATTCCCTCATTGTGATGGAGACTCATCAGGTGAACATAGGTGGGCAGTGCATCACACCTACACTCAGAGAATTGCCCAGAGAATTTGGCCCAAATCACTCTTTCATACACTGACTAATGGAGCTCATAGATTCAACTGCTATCAATAGAGAAAAGCAAATTTTACATGCTGTTCAGTAGTAAAGCCATGCATAGGGGAAAAAAATATGTTGGCCTATTTAAAACCTTAATTTTTTTTATTCCAAACAGTTGCTAATGTGAAATTCATAATTCTAGTGTGTTACAGTTTTAAATATAAACCTTTGGTGTTTCCATGACATTAGTGAGATTTTTAATATGGAAACTGAAAATAAATAAAACTGTGATAACAGGGAGCACTTTATGTTGACATTATAAAGCTGCAGTTTTCTCACTTCTAAATATTTGTTGTAGGTAAACACCTAATGGGATGATCATGTATTGCATTAAAGAGTATTTGACACAAACAAGGTGAGATGTAAATACTTCTCTAAACCCAAATATAAAACCTGAATCCTGAAACTTGAATACAGAATGGCTGCAAGTAACTCTCCTCATATATAATGAAACTGTATAATAGCAAAAACACTCAGTAGAGAACTATAATCTTTATCTAAACAATGTATTTTGTTCTTTCTCCTCAAACAAAAACTAAAGAATGAACTCTGGTTCCTGATTGTAGCATCAAATCCTTTTCTTCCCCTACTGCCTGTCTCTTCTTCAGCCTCTCTAAGCTGTGAGCAGTTTCTTCCTGATCCTTTGGAAGCCATTTGTCCTCTCTTACTGACTGACAGTGGCGCTCCCCTGGCCCTCACTTGGCCCGATTCACTCGGCTTTGGGTCTCTGTAGCCAGAGCTCATCCATGGCTGATCCAAAAATGGAGAACGCACATCCGTTTCAGAGTCCTTCCTTTATACAGGGATGTCAAAAATGCTTCCGGAGTTTTCAAATAAACACTCACTCTGCCACTTTCAAGGACTAGAGAATGGATTCATCTGATTTTTTTGCTTACATTTTTTATATTTTTTATTTTGCTCTAATGAACAATAAAGTTTAAGTAGAATAGTATGGATAAAACTGCTATGGTGGCCTTTTGATCTGGACCATAGTATCTATTACATGCATATGTTTTACATTACAAGCTTCCTGTAAGTTCTATATTTGATTTAGTTTGATGTGTTTTTTTTACCCATTATATTTGATTTTGGAAGAGGTTACATTTTCTATTTTGTTGTAATCATGTTTTTCTATTTGTGAATCATCTCAAACCCTGATTAGTCCAAATTGGTAATAGTTTGATTTTATCAAGCATTGCTAACAGCTAAAGGTTCCAGTAAGGTTTTCAAATTAAAACGTTACTGTTTGTTGTAAAAATTGTGTGTCATAATCCCATGAACTTTGCAATGCTTTAGCAAATTTCTGTGTTTTATTTTTTTTATATTTTAAGCTATTTGTGTTTTCTATATTTAGCTATTGTTACTATGGCTTTGATAGATTTTCTAGTTATTCGTGTTTTGGTGCTGTCATTTCTCATATCTCACCACTTCCGTTATTTATTCCCACTCAGCTACTCATCTGGTTTCCATATCTCAAATCTCCACATCTTAATCTCCTCGGTGGCTTTCGCTCACTGCTGGATTCTACTGTTGCTCTCTTCCTGCTCATATGTGTTTTCCTTTATGATTTGTAGATTTACTTTTTGTGTTTAATGAATCCTTGTTCTTTCACATTCCTGTCTGCATTTAAGCTTAATTCAAAAGTGTCCAAAAATAGTGAAATCAATGCAAAAAATCTTAGGTTATTTATATAGCACATGATCAATTCTACTAAAGATGAAAATTGCATTCATTTTTCAAAGTTTTTCCTGAAACATTAGCTCTTTAATAGTGTAGATGTCCTTCAGGAGGTAGAAGGCTGTCTTTGTCACTTTTCAATTCAATTAAATTCAGTTAATTTATATAGCTCCAATTCACAACACATGTAATCTCAAGGCCCTTTACAGTTCACCAGATCATACACTCAGATTGATTCAAAGTTTTCTATCTTAGGAAAACCAGTTGATTGCATCGACTCATTGACTCAAATACAATCCCTCACACTAAGCATGCTTGTAGCGACACTTGAGAGGAAAAACTCTCTTTTAACTAGTGTTCCTCCGATACCAGTATCGGGTGGGGAAAATGGTGGTATCGGTATTGGTAGGTACTGACAAATATGACACCGATACCATTTTGAGAGTCAAAAATTTATTCAACTATTGTCACCCATTCCAGGTAGGCAATAAAAGGTTCTACTGGAATCACTTTGTATTAGTCTTTTTCCTGCTTAACAAAGGTAGTCAGCAGTTTGACAAAGCCATGATGGCAATTATTTTACATCCAAGTAGTATGCAGCTCTTCATATATACTGTATACACACACACATCAATTTCATACAGATGGTATTGGTATGCTATCGGTATCAGCCGATGCTTCACGGCCAGGTATCGGGTATTGGTATCGGGGCCAAAAAAATGGCATCAGTGCAACACTACTTTTAACAGGAAGGAACCTCCAGCAGAACTTGGCTCAGTGTGAGCGGCCATCTGCCGAGGTTGACGGCGGTTCAAGGAGACAGTGTTAGGAATCCAATTTGTGTGAGTTGTGTGTTTGTGTTTTCTCCCTCCACCACCAGGGGGCGCCCAGTTCTCGTTGGCCCTTCCACACACCTGCGGATGGTTGCCTCATTATCTGAGGACTCTTAAGCTGCTTGACTGCCACTACCTCGATGCCAGAGTGTTTGCCAGTTTTGGGTACTCTAGCCAAGCTGAGTTTAGCAGGGTCTAACTGAGTCTTTGTCTCCCTGAGCCCTAACCTTATTGTTTTTGTCTTTGCCTCTCGGATGGAAGTCATCCTGCAAACTGGATGTTTTGGCCTTCTCCCCCTGGAAGGATTGTTTGAGCTTCACACTGAGCAGGGGATGCAAACTGGATGTTGGACCTTCTCCCCCTGAAAGGATTGTTTGAGCTTCACACAGAGCAGGGGATAAATCTCCAAATGAGCCGTTCAAGTACTTCAGGAAATCTAAGTGGCAGTTAGCTCCATCGCTCCTCAGGAACCAACCAAACCGAGTAAACCCTGTCCGCCCTCCAGCAAGTCAACCAAGTTCTGGTATAACCCACACCAACTGGATTCTGGGAAGGACACCTCTTCCCTGAAAACTTCCGGTTCACCAGCATTCTGAGTAACACTGGATCCAACTCATCATGTTTTCAATAAACCTGCTAATCCTTTTCTCTGGTTCTCTGAGTGGTTTCCTGCATGTAGGTCAGATCCCCTTAACATCATGACAGACAGAAGCAGAGATTAAAAAGGCAACTGTAAAAGGCGGCCCCGTCCAGAAAACACACAGCCAGGGTGAAAAGCTTTCTTTATTTGTACTATATTTTCTGTTCAATTTAGCCCTGTGTCATTTAGTTTTTTTCATTTAGTGATTAATAACACTAAATTAACACACACACACATAACGTAAGTTAAAGAAAAAAGAGTTAATAGCACTAGTATGTCATTTAGAGGCTTCAGCTTAACACAAAAATTACAATACAGCTCAAAAAAGAGCATCAAGCAGCTCACTTTAACGCCATGTTTTTTTAGCTGTATGTTTGAATATAATTATGTTTGAATGTTGCAGTATTTAGCAACAGTTCCGTGCAAAAATTCTATAAGTTAGCCTTGCTACTATTAGCAAAGGTTGCTGATCCAACGTGAATAAGAAAACAAATTCATTTAAGTTAGGTTTATTTCATTCTTTGGTTAAAGTTCTGCTTTCTGGGCTATATAGAGAGCAGCAGTAATTTAGTAATTAAATGCGTCCTTGTGTGTTAAAAAATTGTTAAAAACCTCAAATTAATTAAAAAGTGAAATAGGAAATTTAGCAAATGTGTTATTTTAAATGTAATTTAAACACCCTTTAAAGTTAAGAAATAACTTAAATGCAGTATAAAAGTTAGTGATAAAAAAGTTTTTACCACTCCTTATTCAGGTTAAGTGTGTCCCTGAGACAGACAGGAAATTGACTTGGTCAGGAAGTGGCTGAAGACAGAGAAGTTGAAGCTCAACTTCATTGATAAACCTTCTGTTGTCCCAGACAAGGAAGGAAGTCGTCCAGGATGGTGGAGGAAGGAGGAAACTATAGATCCGGCATTGGGACAGGAGTCCAGTCATTGCCAGCCATTGATCAAGATCACAATCAATCAGGAAAGCATTGAAAAGCCTGCCTCTAAAAATAGAGTGGAAAATACCTGAGAGGGAGCAGTGAAAAGGGTCAACATGGAGTCACAGCTGACCGCTCGAAGATTTTGTCTGTCCTGGCTCCAATCCTAATCAGGAAGGAATGTTTATGGCTGTCTTTCATTAAATCGATTTATATGAAGTTTACTGACATGTTTAGAGTTAAGAGTTCAAAATCTTCTCTGTGTAACCTCAAATTCTTTTGTTCCAAATTTAAAACTCAAGGGATATGGATAGTGGTTTTTTAAAACCATAACAATATCCTGTTAAAATCTGTTATTGGGTAAATCAGCAACAGCTCCATTTATCACTACATAACCTTATTAAAAAAAAGAAAAGTGGAAAGTCTTTCTTATGCTAGTAAGTGTTTTTTGTTACCTTATAGAAACACATATATTAGATACAGTAGACAGACAGACATAGATAGATGATAGATACATTTCCTTTTAGTGACACTAGATAGAGAGACTAAGATAAAAAGCCATATCTGAGGCATTGCCTTAAAGTGCACCCACTGATTTCACTCCTTGTATACAAATCTTTAAAACTACACAAAACTTTAAAAACTTCCAGAAAAACTAACTTGCGTTAGTCAGATTTTTCCACATTTACAGCATACATTTATAGACCGGGAGTACCTGTAAGATGTTAGAACACTTTAAATGGGGTTTCTTCATACCTGTGTTATAAGAGGGAGAGTAAACTGTTCCTGTGGGGTGAAATATCACCTTAAGCTGTTTCACTTTGTTTGGGAGCCAACGAGTTGATGGTGGTGCCATCAACTCATGGAGTAAATCTTCTTCAGTTTGTGTGCTAAAGCCTCAGAGAAGGAGGAAAGAGGATGGAGGATGAGTGAGGAGGACGGGTGAGCGGGGGCCACTGGAAGACGCCTCGGTCCTGCCCGTGGGAGATAAGTGTCCTACCCCTTCAACCTCATACACCTCTTCCTGAGAATATGTACAGTATGTATATGATATGGAAATACACACTCAGGATCCAGATAATCTGCTGGAAGAGGTTTACACAGACCTCACAGCCCTTGCCTGGTGCACATACACATGCAAACAGGTTTTTACACACATGGAAGTATCCAAAGATAGCACTTAATGTGGCGAGAACAGGCGTGCATCTTGCGCTGGCTGTGGAGAATCAGCCTGACTAAGCTCTGAATTTACATGGCTAAGCAAAGTTGTTAACCTTGAGAGGCAGGGCCAGAGTGGAAGCTAATGGGATTTCTCTGTTAATGAAATGGAGAGAAAAGAAAGAGAAAAGGATGGACAGATAGAAGCTGTGGAGCAAAATTGAAAAAGTGTGTCCAATTTTCAGATTTTTGTTTTTAGCTGTATTTTATTGCTACCTGGGAGTGTAGACATCAGGTTCACTTCATTCCATTAGTTTGGTGTTAAAGTCTCCATCAATCCATCTTCACTTCAATGCCCTCTTACTCTTAAAGGGTTGCAGGGGGCATGGGGGTCTCATTGCGCGAAGCTGAAGCTGAATAAACAAGTCTAAGATAAATCAACTAACAGTCATGTTTTCGGACAGATCCACACCCACATTAAAGCAATATTAAAGAATTCTCAGTTTTGGTCAATTTTGGTTCCCCCAGTGGACAAAAGCTGAAATGTTATGCCTGTAGGAAGACAGCATTTCCCATGAGGACCAGCGCACTACAAAAAAACTGATCTCCCTGTCCCGTGCAGTTGGATTGAACCACATTGCTGGCTGTGTGAAAGATAGAAATGAGGAAATGAATCTAATTGTGGTGAAACAATGTAATATTACGACATTTTAAATAAGAAACATTTAACTTTGGTTTTGTACCATATTCCTGCTTTCCTGCTGCCACATCCTTGCACCTGACTTTTAAGCCTTGAAACTCATATATATAGCTTTATGTTTGCAAATTTCACAGTAAACACACTTAAAAGTTGGTCTATAATCACAAAAGGTATGAAAATATTATATGAAGGGTGAACAGCTACTTGGTGTTGGTTTAAAAAAGCAATAACAATAAAACAATATCACCAACACAATGGGTTAAAAGCAAAGCTGAAGAAGCTGGTCTCATGAATTATTGAACTCTACAATTTCATCAGATCAAATACAGCATTAACTCTGGCTAACTCTCCAGAACCCATACCTGCTTAACAAAAGTATCCTGCTTTTTAGGCCAAAACATTATTTCTCTCCTATGACCAAAGAAAAATCATTCACAGAAGTTGCTATGTCTCCTACATCTCCTGGCATGTCACACATGAAATAAAGTCACCTTATGGTTTTATTTAACTGTTTAAAAAATGTTTTCCTTCAAAAACAGCTTTCTTCTTAGTACTCTGCATAAACTCTGTGAAGTTCATTATTAAGTTGCCCAGTTGGCAAATTCTCTTACCTGAGCTGTGGATCTCTGCAGATTTAAATATGACAGGCGTTAACTTCACTCATGAATGCTTTCTTCTCCTGCTCTGTCAGTTAAGTTGGATAGTAATGTTTTGACAGTTGTGTCATGCTCTTTCCATTTAAAAAAATGACTGAAAGGGGCTCCATGAGGTTCAAACTATGGAGCTTGGAGGGGTTCAAGGACACAGAAGTAGACATACAGATCCCATCCAGGAAACACACAGCCGGGCAGACAGGCTCCGAGCCAGCCCCAAAGCCAGAGGACGAAGATAGCACATCCAGCCAACCACAGCCAGAGAAACAGGACATCAATGAAAAAGAGGCCAAACTCCAACATCCACAAACATACTGTATGTGTAGATGGCAGAAGCAGTAAATCAGCAGCTAATATTTTCCTCCAGGATGGCGTCACAGCCAAACAGGAACAGACCAGATGAAGCCACTATGAGAAAACGCAGAGAGCATAACGTTAGAGATTTAACTAACACATTCTGCAAAGTGGGAGAATAGAGATAGAATAAAGCAGAATGACGAAAAAGGGGTCTCTATGCCCTCCAACATTCTAAGCCTATAGTAGCATAGCATATAGTAGGGTAACCTGAGCCACTCTAACTATAAGATTAATGCGAAAATACATTTTTAAGCCTACCCTTAGTGGTTGCTGCATTTTTATGTTTTGTTGATTGCAGGCTTTTCCTTCTACATTTAGGTTTTGTAGCATTTTTGTTGGCAGAGTTTTGATATTGCATTTGTTTTTTGTCTCTGATCCTAAAACTTTGTGCATTCCCGTGGGGGGGTCCACCAAATTCAGTGCCATCCCAAACCATGTAGGGGATGAGGCCAGTGAAACGTTCAGTCCTTACAGAGCGAGCCTGCATCAGTTGCAGGCTCGCTGGAATTCGGCAGCAGGTGTAATAACGGCCTGTTAGCGTATGAAACACTTTCCTCCTCATATTAATTCCGCTGGTTTGCTTGCATCTTCATCACAGTGACAGAAAATCCCGCTAGCTTATGAAATTTTTTTTATTAATTCCAAAAGGGAAGGTTCTCTTTGAAATAGTTTTATTTTACCATATACATTTTTTTAAGAAAGGGGCAAATGTTTCATGTTTTGTCAAGCTGCGCCACAGAGCTACATGGGAAATCACTGTGTTGCCATAGAAATGACTGCTTTCCTGTTGAAGGGAAGAAGCCATCCCATTCTAGTTTATGTAGGACTGTCTCCTGACACTGTCGTGGGGGAGAGCAAAACGTTCATCTTTACGTTGTGACTGTAAAGTTTACGTTGCTATTGCAATTTTTTTTTTACCTCAAATCAAAAGTTTGCATGAATAACTTCAGACTTTAACATAACTTTCATTTTGTCCATGCTGAAATGCTTTGAAAATAATATGTTGGTGAAGATTCTCAGTCATCCAGGTCATAGTAATTCCAAAAAAGAAAAAAACAATCCACTGCACTTTGTTTTCCAAGATTGAAGACATTTCTCTTCCCATCCAGGAAGCTTTTTCAATTCAAAATGTCAGAATTAGTGTTGAGTTCCAAGCTTTATTTATAAGCTTTATCTAAAAATTATGCAGCAAGTTTTTTGTGCATCTGGACACCTCGAGCTATAGGGCCTCTGGTGTATCTTTGATTGCCCATAGATGTACAAGCTCGTATGATTTTTTTATTTTTTTTGTGTCCCTTTGTTTCCCTGTTAAGGGGTCACAACATGTTCATATTTTACCCATCCTCACATCTAATTAGTGTTGCATTGGCGAAAAGCCCCCTGTCATCCTGCAAGAAAGACAAAAGGATGGAAGGGTGCTGATTTCCGTCATGAGCAAAGCTGCATGATTCCCTTGAATTTCAGAGCCAGAGTTTGACAAACATGTAACTTATTCAAACATCCAAACAGATAAGACTGACATGTATGATGATGTTTGCTTCTTGCCCTTTGGTTGTGTGAGATGGATCTTGGCCTCTCAGCAGCCTCTATTGCCCTAGGGGTGAGTGGGCAGAAGATGTGATGAGCAGAAGAGAAGAAGAAAGAGAAGGGGGCAAGTGTTGAAGTGAGTAAGAGCGTGCTGATTGGAGAGGAAATTAGCCCAGAGTCTGCACATTCAGTGAAAAACACACACCTATGTTTTCCTGAGTTTGGTTTGCTGTTTTAGTTTGATGCTGAGGCAGATTTCTTCACATCCACCTCAGCTCCATGCTCTCCCCGCTCACACACACATACACAGATCCAGCACACCCCTCTCCTCCTGCCTCACCCCTTCACCTCTCTCGCCCTTCGAACCCGGCACAGTCAGCATCGGTATGGCGACGGCAATCGATGTGCTGCGCCCCGCTGAGCGTGTCCGCAAAAGGCCGAGTGAAGGGCCCCTCCGCAGGGGATTGTGGGAAATCTGATTTATGATGCCCGCGGTGTTGCTGACCACCAACTTTTACTCCCTCTCTATTTGTCTTTTCCATTTCCTCTCCATCTCCCTCCCTTGCTTCTTTTTTTCTTCTCTGTGACTCCCCTTTTCATGTGTCTCTTCCTTCAGAACATCGTCGCTCTGTGGAAATGAGAGCAACAGTCAGAGAACCCTCTAAGGAGGTGAACCAGAGGGGAAAAGTTACAGCATGCTCCATGATGGGGCACTGCACAAAAAGAAAAGAATGGCTTTGTTAGTGAGGATATCAAATGCAGAAGCAGCTGAAAAAAAGAAAAATCATTGCTGCCAACATGGTGGCATTGTTACTATATTTAGTTTCCACATCCTGACCTGTTAAGTAATAAAAACCCCAATTCATTAGTAAAGAAAGATAAATTATGACTCTTTTAATCTTCTCAATTGACAAAGAGTGGAAAACGCTCACAGTTAGACCAGTCCTCGTCCAGCAGTGTCTTCTACTGTGGTCCGAAATGTCCGGCCAACATATTAAAAAAGAATTGTGCATGATATTAGCCACTACCTATTCCTCTAAAAGACACTTTGTTAGGATGAAGCCTGTGGGCTACTTTTTTTGGAAAATGGAAGAGCATTAGACTTGTGACTTAAAAAAGAAACATTAACTTATGAAAGCTATTATGTTGTCATAAACATATTCAGGGAATTTTAGGATATTTTAACTCCTATTTTGTATCTCCTAAAATGTCTCCTAAAATGTCTCCTAAAATGTCACTTCTCTCTCTTACTAAAATCAATCAATTAACAAAAAGGATCTGAATGGAGATGTAATGTTAATGTTAAAGGCACACTATGCAACATTTTTCAGTTAATTAATATGTTCCATTACGTTTTGGATGATTAAATGAGTCATTTCAGGTTGAACAAAGGTATTCTCGGCCGCCCTGGTGGTCTGTGGGAGAAATACCGCACTTGCAATTGCAGGAGCCCTCGGCCCACACCCACAGGCTTAGAAGCCTCGCGAGAGTCAGTCTTGCTTTACGGCGTGAACTGCTACATGCCCCCAGTTAAAAGCATGCTCGTTGCTAGCACAGTGGCGATCTTTGTGCAGTTATCATGGCGGAACCAGCGTGAAAACAGCGAAAGCCCATGTCGGAGCAGGCAAGAAAGAGGAAAAGGGCTCCTGACAGAGAGAGGAGTCGTACACGGGTGAACATCGGGCAAGCTTTTTCCGAATGGCGAGAGCTAAAATAAAAAGAAGGCTGCAAGGCTGACGCGGACCTCGCGTTTCTGCTGATGCGATTGTAAGTAACATTGGAATGGTTTCTCTCTCTCTGTGTGCATGTTCATACTTTCACAGTGTTAGTCATTCGTTGCGTTCGCCTGTCTGCTAAGCTCAAAACAACCGTGCCTGGCTTGACGGAGAAACCAGGAGAACAGCTGTGCATATTTACGACAGTGCACTTTTACTTTTGCCCTCTGGGGGGAGCCTCGCTGGAAAATCAACACCGGTTGCATAGTATACCTTTAAGAGTAAAAAAGATAAAGCAGAAATATTGAAATAAACATACAGTTCATTTGTGATTTTATATGTCGTAAATTTTCAGGCCAACTGAGTTGTGGTCTTTTGCTACGAAGGATTTTAAACATTTCAATTTACTGTTAGTTTTAATCAAAAAGGAACAATTTGATATATAAATAAAAGATATCAAATTATTTAATTCAAAATTAAATTAAAAATCTTTTTCCCTATATTAAATCAGATATAAGGGGTTAAACTGTTACAACACCGGTATTAACTTTTTTGCATAGTGTATTAAAGTAAACCTCATAAACCCCTGAGATGATCTAATGCTTTTAGAAGTCTCTGTCTGCCTTTCTGTCTAAGCTGTAATTCTATAATCACACTGAAAGGAAGATGTATATTTAATATCTCATCTTGCTTTACTGATGACGTGGCGTGTTTTGAAACATTGGTTTCATAACTATATCAATACCTCATCTCTTTTTCATGCCATTGATAATTGTGTCTCCTTGGAGGCAACATCCGCCTTGGAGGCAAACTGAAGCAGTTTTTCGGCTTGTTTCAATGCCTGATTGAAAACTGCTGCTTTGCTTTATTAACATCAAACTCATCAAGATGCCATAAAGCTGTAAAGGTAAATAAGACATTGCACTCTACTACCTGAAGATATGAATGGATTTCACAGGACATAAAGTTGGCAAATACAAAACAGATAAACCCGCGGTTGTTTTAGCTCAGATCACCATATGTATTTTTCCTGCTGTTCTTCGACACCGCAAAAGTTTTTAAACATCTGCTTTGAGATTAAGTAGTTGTGACATCTCTGCTACCCACAGTCCCACCCGGGAGAGGCTGGCTGTTAGCGATATTTCCCTAGCGACAGGCTGGGCTGGGGCTTTACACCGTGTTACAGCAATTAGATCTCAATTAGCTGAAGAGTAAACACACACAGCGAAGGAAAGGCACAGTGCACTGGAAGAAAAGCAGACCACGTTCTCTCTGGGGTCTTGTTTGAACCTCAGCGTCCCACTTGTATACCTTGTAGCCCTCTGGGCAGGATTTAATCTACGGATACAGGACGTAAACACACACAGAAGTGGGAACGCAGACAGCAAACAGGACAAGAACTGACACCATGGTAATTCATGATGAGGTATTCAAGTCACTTCCTAAATATACATTTTCTTGCCTTTTCTTATCATTATTTTATCCTCCTTTCTGTCTTAACAACCCTCTTCCTTTCCTGCACCATTCTGACAGTGTCTCTCCTCTCTTCCTCTCTGCCAGGTCGCTGTGCTTGTCGCGGGTGATAATCCGTGTCACGGCGCCTGATTGGGGATTAGGACTAGCAGTTTATTCACGGCAGGGAGAATGATACAGCGCTTAGCTGCACAGGCTCCCGCGGCAGCCGCTCTCTGCTGAATTAGCAACATGTTTGAATGAGATAAAAGAGACAGCTTACCCCACCGCACTCCACCACCTAATCCCTATACAGCTGTGAAATGAGCCGGGCCGACCAAACCACACCTAGACCCACACTGGCTGTGGCTTTCTCTCGCCCCCCTACCCAAAATGCACACACACTTTACAGCATACCTGCATGGTCGCACACACTCAGATCAATCTCTAATTCCCAACCATAGAGAGCCTGGAGAACACCCACCTGCTCCAGATTTGCACAATGATTCTAAAGTTGTTTTCAGGCACAGCTAGCATTCAGAGTTTTATTTAAAGAATTGCAAATTCATCAAAATACCAACTGGTCATATTTTTTTACTGGACCTAAAAATATTTGTTTTTACATTACAGTATGTTAAATAAGTGGAGAGCTTAGTCTGTGATTGGTGGAGACAGTAGGTGCAGGTATATCTGAGATTATGGGGGGAGGTGTGTGAGTTGAGGAGCTCTCATAGATAGGTAGGGGAAGTTCCATGTATGCACCGGTGAGAAAGAAGACTGTACTGGATTCTCTGTTGAATGGGTCGCCAGTGGAGGGATTTCAGGACCAGCATGATATGATTGTATCCTCGTCAGGACCCGGGCAGCGCTCTTCTGGATATGCTGTAGGAGATTTTGCGGGCTACTGCCAAGGATCCTGACAAGGAGAGCATTGTAGCAGTCCAACCTGGAGGAGATAAAGGCATTGAATGTATATTCACATACGTAACATAGAATACAAACAATGCTATCCGATTTATGACAGTAGAATATATCAAAGCTGTTCTTTTGTCTACTCCAGTGTATTTCTGTTCCTTTCCAGGGTATTCCCATTGTATGATTCCTTCCATTTTCCTCCAGAATCTTCATATTTGTTTTGTTTTAAACTTTCCTCTTCATCTTTTGGAAACAAATCTTCATCAATACTTGGAACCATCATCTTCCCTAAAGAGCGATTGTCATCAAGAATCAAGATTTTTATTTGTCTGCCTTGAGAGAAATGTGTGCCTCTTTATTCCTGCTTTATCAACTAGGCCTTCATTACAGTAGCCTTCCCCCGACTGGCCTCTGTTAGAGCAGCCCTCTTTAAACTAGCCTTCCTTGTAAATGTCTTCTGATCTTCAGAGTGCCAGCCTTACCACAGGTCTTCAGTGGTTTGATTTTGCCACAGGGACAGTAGATCACCATGAGTTTCTAACACCCTGAATCTTATCATTTTCTTAGCCATTACCTTGGCCTGGTCTGCAACTGTCTCAGCTTTAATTCCTGTGCTCTTAGAATGTGAGGAGCAAACCCCTAGTCAACAATCCCTGGTTGGAGATGTAGACAATATCTGTTTCTACTCTTTCTAGTCGAATCAACTTCTCCATCTTTTAACTACCCATCTAAATCCATTCCACACCGCATGACTTGCCCACTCTCCTCCTGTTGATAGGTAATGAACCTCAAATTCACCTAGTTTGATGACTGAGAGATAAGTAGAACCCGGGAAGGTCAATTTAAAGTCATAGTAAAATTGACAAACATTCAGGAAACACTAACAGACTCTGAACACAAAAACACTTTAAAGAACATTCAATAGAGACCTACCAGGAAGATGTCAGGTAGCCCAGAGAGTACTGCATTTACAGATAAGTCAGCTCTTTGGTGAAAGAAAGTGGAAATTGAACCCCTGGCTTTATTTATTTGGTCATTCATTTCAAACCCAATTTAATACAACCAGAATCAAAATTTAAACAAATTGCATACTTTACCAATCTATTCCCTTACATCAGATTTATGCTGCCTTCACATGATATGGTAAACATGATTCTTTACACTTGTAAAATGGAAATTACCAGTGCATTAGCGTTAACAAAGCATGTTCAAATGCTTTTGTAATGGTGTAATGGAGTAGAGAAACATTGCGGATCCACAGATTATCCTGACCGGCTATTCGGGCAGTTACAAACTTCCTAATTCACCTGCTACAGGAAGAAAATGATGTAGCAATGACTGACTGCTAGCGAGCATTTGATAAAATTAAATGTTAATGGTAATTTTCAAAACAAAGCAAGTTTAAATAGCGATATTTCTGTTTTTAATGTATATCACAACATTGTGTAGGCTACAAACACGATGGGAGAGGACAATTAACAATGCAGTATCAGCATACAGAACCATTTTGCTGCTTTCCGCCATGTTGAAGGGTCAAAGTTGACCTAAACTCTGCAACTTGGGTATCATTAAAGTTTTCCAGCTTTCTAGTGGAAATTGCATGAAGGCAGCATAAATCCAAATTCAACTATACAGCAAGACATACAACCCAATTAAAAATCCAAAGCAAAATTTAATACAGGTTATGTATCAGAACCATTTAAGCTCCTTTTGAATTGATTCTAAAACATATGTCAATATTTCTATCTCTATACAACTTCTTTTAATTGGCATAACTACCAGCTTTTTGCAGCATTATTATGTTTTATTCCTGCAAATTGAAGGCTTCATATAGGATTAGTTATAGTAATGATGTTTTACATACATCATAGAAATCTCAGGATAGCTAAAAAAGTTGATTTGTTATTCATTTCTTATTTTTCACACCTGATTTATTTCTAAAAATAGCTACTATCCCCTCAGCACACAACAATTTGAAAACTACGAGGACACAAAGTGTGGTCCATTCTGTTAATGGTTTTGGCCAGAAGGGATTGGCCATCTCCACCAATAAGCTCTGCTGTATATCTCACTTCATTTGGCTAGCGTTGTGTCAGCAAAATAAGGAAGGGAAGTAATAATGTGAGGCTATCTACATATGGAGAAGTAATGAAGGGGAGAGGGTTGGAGTGGAGGGAAGAAAAGTAGCAAAGAATGAGTCCAGGGCTGAAGAATTGTGTTTGATTTTATGCCTGCATGATATCGGCAAGTTTTATTTCAACCAAGAGATCAACAAAAATCATTTATAGATAAAGAGATTAGTAAGTGTGGTCCTAGGACTGGATTTTTAAATTGCTCAGACTTACTAACTTATCACATACCATATCCACCTTGCAAACGGTTATGTGGTTGTTATGACTGTTGGGAATAGTTGCTCTACATTTCACCATACAAATAAATAAGAAGTTATTTGACTTTTGTCAACAGTAGGGACAGACAAGTAGGACCATCCGCTGAATTAATGATCTACTCTCACTACTGCTGTCTAGTTTCTAATGTAAAATATGAAAAAAAAAAACCCAGATAAATAAGTTTTGACAAAGATATTCCTTTGTTGCAGGGTTATTTAATCGGAAAGCTTGAGATAATGTGTAGAACTGAAGAAGCACCTTGACACAAGTCATATTTGGAAACCTGTCGTAGGTGGCTGTTAACGAGAGTCGGGTATATCGAGCCTGATTGATTAATTGTTAAAACTCTTAACTTTTAACATATTTCAAATCGGAAAAGAGTAATGTATTCTAAGAAATACATTGCGTTTCATGTAGAGAGAATTTTATTTACTGCAACAAATCTTAAAATACACGTCACATACAGTAAGCAGGGCATTATCTATCTCCTATTCTAAGGAGTTTTCTGAAACTGATGTTGTGTACAATGTGCTAAAATGACTATGAAAACCTTTTCTTTTTTGAAGGCTTAGAAAGAAACTGTTCTGCTGAAGAAGCTAGTCTTTTTCCTTGAGCTACCTTTGGTTTTCTTGTAGTTTTATCATGAAAATTAAGATTAACCTCATTGGCAGTCTTTCTTTTAAAAATCATTGTCTTATGTTTTTTTTCCCCCATCTAATCTGCAAATCAAAACCATATATAAATCCCAATGTATCAACCTTCTTGTTGCTCCTCATGATAGTTTACTTTGTCTTTAAATGTCCAGATATTAAATTACTATATGCAAAAGAGTTTTCCTTATCTAGAGATCTCCCAGTAGGAGTCAGTAAGGGAGCCTGTCTCAGCTCCTTGAGGCCATACCAGAGTCACACCCATGTCCTGCCGACTCAGAGTCATCTTTGGTTACCAGTAGGATAAGCACTTTACTCATGATTGGTTTAGCCAGCATCTCTTAATATCATATTGATGATAATTTCCCTGTAATGTGCCATTTGCTCTAATTGTGATGCAGAGAGTGAGTAATGGAATGTGACTGCAGCCGCTACAAAGACTCTCTTCAACACTTTAATCTCCTGATTGTCCCAGAGAGACGGAACGTGACAGGATCACCATAAACAACCTTCCCCACCATTCCGAAGGGCCTGCTGACCTCTGGGCTACTTAAAATACAGACAAAAAATGCAGACAAAAGCTTAAGGTTGTTACTTGGGGGTTTAATTATAAAGAGGGTTACCGAAGCAAAAATCTAAAATCATAAACCCACAAAAATCAAAAAATCCTGAAAACCAAGAAAACTCACAAGAAGAAGGTGATCTGGATCATCCCTACAGAGCCAGAGAAGGTTGGTGGCTTTCATTCAGATCACCATCAACAACGTTGAGTTGTTCTTGGCCACTTAGGCTATGTTCACACAGCAGCCTAAATTGACCTAAATCCGGATTTTTTGACTATATGCGTCTTGTATCTGATCTTTTCATGACAGTCTAAACAACACTGATCTGATTATTTCCAATGCAACCCAGGCCATTTGACTATGTGGTCATGAATCCAATACGTTTATGATCTTTTCAAATGTATGTGTGTGAACAGCCAGGTCACATTCATCCAAGTTATATGTCATTAATACTCAACTAAGGTCACTATTACCCATCTTGATTCGCAGAAGTGGCAAGTAAAACAACCGTTCCAGCATTACTCTAAATGTTCATTTCTGTAAACGCACAGCATCCTCGCTTGTAACGTTATTGCATCCTCTACTGCGCATGTGCAACACTTAAGTTTTATGAATGCAGTTCAAAAAGAAGATCACATACGAGTCGCATGTATTTGGAAATGTGAACGACCACGCAAAAGAATTGGATTTCACAAAAAAAAAAGTATCATTAAGGCCTGCAGTGTGTGAACATACCCTAAGCCTGTTCTCCCCCCAAAAGTGGTTCCAGTTCCAGTCAGTTCAAGTTCCTTCAACACAATTTTAGCCTTCAACAAACATGCTAAGATTTCTTGTTTCAACTGAATTTCAGGTCACCAGATTCTAGTCAGGCATTGCAAATGTATTGCAAATTCTCACAAATTCATGACTGTTAAGTAATAAGTATATGCAATTCAATGTACATCTATTTTAGCACCAATAACTGTGTTGGAAGCAGGCCAAACCAGTTAAATCTAAATTCAGATTTAGCAAATCAGGAGGAGTAGCACCTTAAAAAGCTTTGTTACTGTTACTATTTTTTTGCTGCATAGGTTGTCTTAGACGGAGATATTAACACTACGTAAATGGAATTACAAAATTGGTTGCTGCAGTTCACCCTTTGAACAATGTGTGCCTATTCTACAAACCACTTGGTTAAGAGAGCATAATTCAAATAGACCCCATATTTTCTATCCGGCTAAATGCTTAAGCAGTTGGTGTTCACACACATCAGACCCAAATATGACAGCAGACCAACTGATTTTCTCCTCTTTTTCCCTGCTTTAGGTGTGAAATTGATGTAAGTTTCCCATCTCCAGCCCTGCAGGGGGTATGCATTAAGAGACCTCAGCAAAGTGTTGGCAAACGGAAGATGGAAACCTGTGAAAATTATGATAGTAATCACTGAAAAAGATAATTGTGTTAGTTACAGTTTGAATCTCAGATTAAAAGAGGTGACTGCCAGTATCTAAAACCAAACACAAACTAATTTATATCTGGATTTTGAGCTGTGGAAGTGGATGAGTTGTTGAGTGGGGGTTTAAAAAGGAGAGCTGAGGGGTTGAGTCAGGGACTGTTAACCCCAGGGGAGCCTCTGGACCATCAGACGTGATTCCTAAGTCATCTCATTGTTGTTTGGCCGACTGTAATTTAGAAGGAAAGTGGCATAAAGAGCCGATAAATCATTCTCATGCCGAAAAACATTCCAATCTCAATCCGTCACTGAGCCATTTGCCGGCCTGTAAATACTCATGTCTATTTCCTCTTCATGTGATCGCACACACTGGGGCCAGTTTTACACAGAAAAGAAGAAACTAAACAGCAGTTGTCTTTGTGTGCATGTTCATCTGCTTTTCAAGTTCTACACTAGCAATCTGCCCTTGCTGAGGTGACAGGCTTGCAAAAAGAGCTGCAAATGCACAGATGTGCAAATGCACTCACACAGCATACACTTTCTAACAAACCTACCAATTTTGCAGGAGCCTCTCCATGCTGCAGACGTTCACAGTCATGAAGAGGCCCTGTGTCCTGGGATCATTGGAAGTCTAAAAAGTTACTTCTGCAGTCTCTAAGTGAAATTGAATTATTCATGCAAAATTTCGAAAAATTTACTTTATCACTAACAGACTTGGAATCAAGGCAAATCTGACCCACAAAGGAAAGCTTCTATTAGACTTGGGCAACAAATACATGTAATTTGTCAATAAATATTTCTAAACAGAATTTCTGTCGCACCCAAACTATTTCCACTGCTAAACAGGCTATAACAGAACTGATTTGCTCCTATTGATTTAAAGGGTCCAAGTCTGTGCCCATAAAAAAAAACATAAAATTCAATTCAATAATAATTTACTAATGCCAAAGAGAATTTTAGTCAATAAAACCATATTTTTTATGTTAGACTTAGACTTAGACAAAGTTTATTGTCATTTTGTATACACAGCATACATTTTCATACAATGCTTTTCAACAATGAATGAGCAGCTTACAACACTGAAGTGAACAATTCCATTTATAAAGTGTAGAAGTGATAAGAGAATATGGTTCAAACTGCAGAAGAAACATTATGTTGAGTTCTATTTAAAGGGATTTCAAAATTTGTCATGTAGTGCAAAGTCTTGATTTGTGTCATGATTAGATTTCAACAGTTCAACAGTCTGATGACAGCGGAGAAAAAGCTGTTGCAGAACCTGCTGGTCCTGCATCAAATGCTGCAGAGCCTTCCCTGTTAAAATATGTTAATAAAGGCTTATATGCCAAGCTTCAGTCCTGATAACTCAATCCTTTGTGAAACCGAATTTTTTTTTTTTGCACTGGTTGAAATTAGTATAATTCACATTTTCAGTACGTACTTATACATCATCAACTTAAGAAATGTAAGAATTGTATTTACCATAACAAGATTACCTGCCTAAAGGTACGATATTGTACATGCACACAATGAGTAAACAAGGATGTCAAAAGACAATGTGACTCTATTTGAAAGTGTAAACAGGAAGATGGAAACTCCAATGTTAGGATTGAAAAAACTAAAAAGTATTTATTGCATAAGATATGATTAGCAATCATGATACAATATGAATGATGGAGCTCACTGTAGAGGGAACCAAGAGGTGGAAGCTAGTAAGTTTATCAAATCATGTGTAAATCACATAAATAATATAACAGACCAACGAAGTTTAATCATTTTATTCAGAAAGCCTTTGCAGCCAAAGTGAGCTGCTGATGTAGAAATCTATAGGACATAACTTGGTCTACCTAAAGGTATATTGGATGTTTTCTGGTGTGGATCATCAAAATAAGTGCTCCTCCTCGTCCCCATTTTCACTTACCATTGGTGAGGATCACATAGTGGAAAAATTGCAAATCTTCTTTTGGAAAGTAAGCTTGTATGAATGATGCAAACAGCAACTTTTAAACAGAGCGTGCACAAAGAGAAAGGGGCTCCTGCATGCTCTTGCACGTTTTTAATAGACGTTCCCTCTCTGGATCGGGTACAGGGTTGTGCATGTGCTTTTATCTTTTAAAGTGGAGAGGGGGGGTCTTTTCAAAAATTTGCAAAAATACTCCACTATACCTTTAAGTATTAACACACCAGGCCACTCGTTAAATACATTTTAATCTTCATTTATCACTGAATTTCATGAAAAATTTATAATTTTTTAATTAATCTTAAAAAATAATCTTCGGGTGGTCTTCGAAAAAATTTGTGTGGCTCTGATTATTCGTATTTTTTTAAGCAACACTGTGTAACTTTGGACCCAAGGATTAGCTTAATTTGAGCTCTAGTAGGAAATTCTCAAGTTATTATACAGTACTTAACATAAATTAATGCTCCATGTAGGCTTCCCTCCTCAGAAACACACCTAAGTAACTATAAGTAGGGTTGGATTTGTATGATTTAATCTAAAGGGGTGATTGTGGCTTTATGTTTACAAGTAACTCCATGACTTCTTCATCTGTTAGTCAGAGGTGGTCATGCTTAATTTTCTGACATTGCAAAGTTGCCCGTTGCTTTCAGAAGAGCTAAACTTGGAAGTTACAGGTTTACAGTGTTTCTTTAAGGTGTGTCCCACTTCTTTCATTCTGTGTTCACCAGAAACCACTTGTTTAAAATTAAGAGTTCAGAACCAGAAGTCAGGAACCTTATTTATGTAAAGTATCAGTGGTTATAAAGGTAGACTCAACTACACTCATTTCATTCTCATTAAGTAAAACAGAACTGTTTGTAGCATACCTGTCTCTTTTTTTCTCATTTGAATACAAGTCCATGTTAGTCTTAATAAAAAAAAATTAAGCAGTATTATATATGATCATTATTATAGCCTTTTCAAAACCAAATAGTAAGTTTGTTTTGTCCCTTAAATATGCAATTTAAACCAGGTTTTTCAACTGTGGGGAAAAAAAACAGAAGTATCACTTTCTTATCATTTTACAATGATCTTAACAATTTCCTTTGTTAGGTCAGGCAGCAGTCCACCTTGTCTGAAACTAAAATAGAAAAAACAGTATCCGTATTAAAACACAGAAACAAATAAACACATGTATGTCAGCTCACGTCCAGTGAGTATAAAGACATCCTTGTTGTCAATCAATAAGGCTCATAGATTGTCAATTATCCTGGAGAAGTGGAATGAATGAGATTTGCATATATATAGAACCGGGTTTACCCAAGCGCTCAAAGAACGTCCAAAAACTGCTGCCTTCAGCATGCTGACCCCCCACCCCCTACACCTCAACAAAAGGTTACGGGTGTAGGGTGGGGGGTTGGGGGGTGTTTGAACAGGACAGGAACAACTACCCAAATATGGAGCCGGCAAGCTGAGAGGTTGTCACTTAATAAATAAGATGATCATGTTGTTTTAACCAAATTTATCATGGTGGGGATTGTTGGCCTCATGGTTCTGAGAGTGTTGCAAGTACCTGGTTCAATACCCACAGCCTTCACCCTGGGTTCATGAGCAAAACCCTTTAGCCCACACTGCTCCAAAGGTGCCACACAATGGTAGCCCACTGCTCCCTTAGGGGATGGGTTAAATGAAGAGATACATTTCTCCACTGTGAGATCAATAGAGTTAAATTTGTATATTTACAATAAATAAAAAAAGTATCTTTATATAAGAGGATTTCAAAAGAAAAATATCCATCCATCTTCTCCTGCTTAATCCATTAGGGTCACGGTGGGGCTGGTGACTATATCCAGCAGTCTATATGGGTGAAAGGCAGTGCAACACAGAGACATACAATCACACCTAATGATAATTTAGAGGTGACTATTAACCTAATCGTCGGATTGTGGGAGGAAGCCGGAGTACCCAGAGAGAACCCATGCATACAACTGAAAGTCAATAGCAAAACAAAAACTTAATGGGGACACAGATTGTTATATTTCTTTGTAACTGTATCAGAAAGAATAGAGAAAAAAACATTACCTTATGTTTTGCACCTTTATTCCAGAGATTAGGTCCTCCCCATTTTTTTTAGGTTGTGCAGTGGTGTGAGCGTTTATTTTCAATTTTTTTCCCCACTAATTGCTACTGTCTGATGCTTAAAAAAGGAAAGTGTCAGGGCTCCTATCTGTGTGTTTGTTTCTGTGTGTGTCTCCCTTCCACCAACAGGAGGCGCCTGGTTCCGGTCCGCCTCCTCACACACCTGCTGACGGTTACCTCATTAACGGAGTGCTCTTAAGCTGCTGATTGCCACTACCTCGACGCCAGAGTGTTTGCCAGTTTTTGGTACTCTAGCCAAGCTGAGTTTTCTCTGAGTAAGACTGAGTTCTTGTCTCCCTGAGTTTTAACTTTGTTTTTGTCTTTGCCTCTCGGCAGGAAGTCATCCTGCAAACTGGACCTTTTCATACCTCCTCTCCCAGGAGGGATCAACTGAGTCTTAAACTGATCCAGGGATTCAAAGAAGGAGGTTTGGATCCAGTCTCCTTTGAGGACGTTGAAATTACTCTCTGAGCAAGGGAATCATCTTCTCCACGACCCGTTCAAGTACAGCAGGAAATCTGAGTGGCAATCAGCGTCTCCTTTCCCCTACACCGTCCAAGTTCTGGGTAAACCCTGTTCCGCCCTCCACCGAGTCAGACAAACTCTGGAAAACCAACACACGGATTGGAGTCAAGGTTCCTTCACCTCTCTGGAAACATGAGTCAACAACCAGATCCTCTGCTTCAAAATCAACAAATCAAATTTCCCACTGAGCCTGAACAAATAGTCTGTCTTCCCCTCATCTTCCAGTTCCGGCTGAGCAGAGTTCAGAGCAGCTTTGCACCGAGCTTAACTTCTTCAATAAAATCTGTCAAACTTTTCATCTGTGGCTCTCTATTTGGTTTCACTGCATGTGGGTCCGAGCCTTAGATAAAATCATAACAGAAAGAAACAAACAACAAATGGTATAGTTTGGCATATAAACATGAATTTATCATATTTTGAAAAAATATACTTTTGTTGACAAATGCTAATTATTTTACATTCTGCTAACACACATACTTGTTTTTCTTGAGTAGGTGTGTTAGCACCGCCTCAGGGGCACAGGTGAGGATGTGAAATAAGATTCAAACAGTTTTTACAAATCAAATCCTATATGTTGAAGATTTTTAATTCAGTTTCTTACTGATATTAAGCACAAAAGTTTTGTAGAAGGTTCCTGAAAATAGTAATTTTCCTCTCTTTGCTGTGTTTTTTTAAACTTAGCTTCTGTTCAGTGTAGGAACAGCAGTGTGAGAATGCGTTTCTAGGTACCTGAGTCACTGCAGCGGCATCAGGGACCAATTAGCAGGGTGGATTAAGTGTCTGAACCGTGCTCCTGAGGGAGGGAACCAAGCCACACTGTAGGGAGGGGTTGTTAGGCAGCTTCACCCCATGAAGCTGTGTGAATTACACTAACACTAGAATAAATCAACACACCATACCAATACCATATTAGCTGTCATCACAGTGGGACATGAACCTAACTTGTGATGTCTGTCGGGTCTTCAGAGTAGAAAATGGTGTGTGAGGAACAAAAACATGGAACAGATGTGTAATTTCTTTTCTGGCTGGTTATTCACTTCAGTTCAGTTTCCATTATTGATACAGTTACAAATTTAATAGAGTATATTTGTCAATTTGCCTTGGCTGAGTTGTTAACATTTTTAAAAAGGCTTAGTTACATGGCAACATTCCAGCTTTTGAACATAGTTGGAAGGCCCTTCCGAAAACCTGATATATTCAGAAGTCTCTACCCTGGGTACACCCCAGGCTAGAGACTGTGAACGGGCTGTGAACACTCCCCTCTCTGAAAGCACTTCTGGGTAAACTCTCGGTGGGCGGTCCTTTCACTAACAACACTCACTGTGTTGGATGTGCGCAATTAAACAAACACGTGAAGAGCCGTGTCCAATTGTGTGCACCGCATAAAATAAGGGATTAGGGATGAAGCGTCAGCGGAAGCATCAGCACTTCTTGGGTAAAGACATGCGTGTATATGCATGACCTCCGAGCAAGGCCCCTGAACAAGGCAATCTTGTTGCATTGCTACATTGCTGTAGCTCCAGTCTTACCAATTGTTTCTAGAATGTTCCTCAATTCCAATCCTGTTGTGATGGTACCCCAACAGCTTTGCTTTCAAAAGCAGACCATTATGATTGTTGACATAAGGTGGTGCTTTGTACTAGTATATTAAACTTAATTGAAAATTATTTTGGGAGTAAAATCATATACAACAGACACAAAGACGGCAAGGAAATGAGGAAGAAACAGGGGATAAGAACTGAGGGAAGAGAGATAGAGACATTAAAGGGGAAAGAGCGCATCAGAACAATCAAACAAAACAGCTCAACAGCACAAATCAACAACACAGAAGATATACAGTTACTCCTAGAAGTCTGCCCTGGCACTTCAATTCAATTCAGTTTATTTATATCGCGTCAGTTCACAAGACATGTACAGTCAAGTTGAGTCAAAATTTCTATCTAAAGAAAACCAGTTTATTGCATCGACTCATTGACTCGAAGGCAATCCCTCACACTAAGCATGCTTCTAGCGACAGTGGAAAGAAAAAAACTCCCTTTCAACAGGAAGAAATCTCAAGCAGAGTGTGTGAGCGACCATCTGCCGAGACCGACTGGGGTTCAAGGAGAAGCAGAGATACAAAATGCAACTGTAAAAGAGGCCCCATCCAGGAAACACAGCCATGCAGATGAGCTATGAGCCAGCTCCTATTGCATTAGACAAGAAGTAAATAAAACAATAAACATAACAACAGCAAAAAGAAGACAACAGACAACCAAAGCAAACATAAAAAAATCTTCCAGAGCAGCGGGTATCCCTTAGATATCTATGTGTGTCGAAGGCAAAACCTATGTTGATTACACAATATTGATCAGGGTGGTAAAGATATAGCCAAGGGACCAAGCAGGTCACCCAAAGGGCCAACCCCTTTGCCCCCATACAGGCCTCCATTTGGGAAGTGACTGTGCAGAAAACAAGAGATGCCTTAGAAAGCCCAAAGAACCCGCCAAGTGGAAACGTCACCACATAGAGTTTGCAATAGGGGACGGGAGCCGATCCTAGTGCTACATCATCCCTTGTAACGCCACTTCCCAGCCATGTCCCCACACCTTCACCCACTACATGTGGGGGTCTAATCCATGCCTGCATTCAGCCAGCTTTCAGACACATACAATTAGGACACTGAAGTTGAGTTGCTTACACAGGAGCTCACAAGTTAGTGTGATTCTAGAGATCACAAAAAACTGTGATCTCAAACTCAAATTCTTGGGGCAACTTTTTGATGTGTCAGTTGCTCAAAACACCTGAATCAAATATAAACTAACTTATTAGCCTGAAGTAAAACTCTGCTAATAACAAATTTTGGAGTTGTGTGTTGGAATGGAATCACTTTAAAGGTTACAGGATGAAAGCCTTCGAGGACTGGAGTTTGAGACCATTGGTTTGGAAGAATACTCATTGACAAATTAAAACGGCTTATTTTTATCAATGCTTTAAATTTCCCCAACCAAACATATATTTTATTATTTAACATTGCTCATTGTGTGATTGTAGTATATTGTTTTTTTAGTTTAGTTTTGCCCTACATTTTCTTATTAGGTCATATTTCTTATTAAATCCTGTTCAGGCCTTGCCATATTCAGCATTATTTTGTCATTTGTGTTTTGCCTTTTTATTTCACTGTTATATCATATCTTCGATTATTTATAGGTTATATGTCACCCATTCAAGACTTAGTCTGCTTTGTTCCTATTTTTGCTCCACTCTCAGCCATTTCTTCTTAATCAGCCTATTATTTCCACCTGTTCTTTACCTATAATATCATTATATAATTTCTAATTTTTTATTGAAGCTTCTGCAACCTCTTATATGGATAACATGCTCTGAAATGAAAGATTAAAACTTCTGTTTGAATTCCAGCATATAGGCAAATAAAGATGTATATGAATTCCTCTAATTGCTGCAAAAAAAAAAAAAAAAAATTCTAAAAGAAACATAAAGACTATAATTTTCATTGTTCCTTAAATCTACTCTGTATTATCAGCGGCAGTAAAAAAGCAGCATTGATCTAATTTCTCAGACACCTGTAGCATGAAGGTCGTGCAAATAAAACTATGCCGTTCTAAAGACTCCTGCCCAGTCATACATCCTTAGAGTTGCGGACTACAAATTCTCAGTGTGAGATGTAAGTTGGGGACATAGAGCGTAACCTTGACCACCAGCGTGTCCAATGGGACTGATCGATTGGTTGTTGATTGTCGTAACTACTCCAAGAGATGGTTAGATATCTTTATCCCCCCTGACCATAGAGCACGCTTAGGATACAGCCCAGTGCTTTATGAATAGATTGTTTTTGCTTTTGGATAAATTAGCTTTTTAGTGAGTCAAGAAAATCACTGAAATTGCTAAATACCTCTCAACTTGCTGAAGCCTTGTAGATGCAATGCTGCTGGTTGGGTGCATCAAGCTAATAGGGTCCCCTGTTATGAAGTCCTGCTATGTTAAATCCCTGAGGTGAAAGGATCAGAGGCTTGGTGTTTAGGGGGGAGTCCTGGGTTAATATGTCTACTAGGCCATCCTTTTATCCCCCTCCACCATCCTCCTCCTCTCATTCTGTCCAACAAGGCCTCCCTGCAGGCGCAACGCTCTCTCTATCCAATCTGAGACTTTTTTGTCACTGCTTCTGCTCTGTGATCTTTGCAGGTTTGGTTCTCGAGAACACACATTTGCACTAACACCACGGTGCATTAGAGGAGTGATTCCACACCTTCATGCTTATGCTATGGCCTTATTTATCATAATTCATCATTTTACCAAGCCCATTTCTCCTACTATTCACTTGGACATTATCATATTGTGGTATGGCTGCAGGGTAAACAGCACAGTATATTGGTGTGTCTGAATGAGACTCTATCCGTTTAAATATTCCCACTGAAGATCTTCTTAAAGCTTTATAACTGAACATGCTTTGTCAGGGAAATTTGGCACAATGAAAAAACATGAGACTCTATGTAATATAAAAAAGTCTACATTTATGATCCAATTATTTTCAACCCTATTAAGTGTTTGCTTTCTCCCACGTGGATTTTGCAGGACGAGGAAAGAAATGGTTATTGCTGGGACCTAGCAAAATAAAGGTAGGATATAAGGCAGAATGTTGACTATTTGAACAAAATTTCTAAGCCGAATTGGCTTTAGAAAGATAATTTACCTTCTGCACTTTGAAGATTGCGGACTGCTGATTTTTTATACAACTATTTTTAAACACACTTTTCCCTGTTAATTGGGATTAAGGTTTTACTTCTATTTGGAAAACAAAACAGAATGTTTCTCTTGCCGAGTTGGTAGTCATCAACATTCTGCATTTGGGTTTTCAGGGTAAAGCATGTAAAATGGAAAACTAATTTCCTTTTGGTTTAATCGAATTCTGCTGAATAAGTTGATCCATGTCATTGCCATACCAACAAAAAAAAAAACTTTGTGGAACAATATAAATTAGATTATTATTTCCACTCCAGTAAAAATATACAGACACATTGAGCTTAATTTATTCCTATTAAAGGGACCTCACAGACACATACAGATTCCCTCAGCATCACTTTGTTCACTAGATCCTAATGAGAAGAGAAAAACCTAATTTGATCCATCTCAGCCCTTCACTCACCCTCTTGCCCTCCCTCGCCTCTCCCTGGCTGGTCATGGGCTATTCCCGCTGCTCTGATTATTGTTAATCTCATCATATGTCTCTTTCTGCTCAATAAACCCTCCCTCCTCCATCAGTGCTTCCCATTTTCGCTCAAATCAAATTGTTACCGAACATAACCTGCCTGAGCCCCGGCGTGCCGCTGCAGTAATGCAGTTTGTCATAATTAAGTGCCGAGCCTAATTAATTAAATGGTTGGGGGGGCTAATCATTGCATTCTGAGCCTAAACTGCTGCATGATGGGAAAGGAGTAGGGATGAATAGAGAGTGAATGATGTAGATCGCTATTGACGGTTCTGCCTGATCGGGAATGACAAAGTTAATTGTGGTGGCATCTCACATACACGTTCTGGTCTTGCTATAGGTAGTGAGGACCATGTGTTGACTCCTGTTGACTTCTACTGATTTTCAATCATTTTCAACCCTTTTGGTGCCTTAACCCTGACAATAAGCCTAAACTTCACCTTTACCAGGCCATACATAACCATAACCTTAACCCAAACTTAATCACACATTTCATATTTCTCCGACAAAATCTTATAACAGTTCTTAATTTAATTGTGAAATAGGGAAAACTGGTCCTCACTTTGATGCCAAAACAGGAGCACAACAGGAGCCAAATTCACTCTATGCAGTATAACCATACTGATCAACATGCAAACACATAAACAGGATAAAAAAGCTTGTGCGCAAGACAAATACACACAAACACAAACTAGCAACCACTCCACCAAGTCCAAATGTCACATTATGCTTTTCATTGAACTGCTTGAATACACAGTGTGTATTGATTGAGTAAATGTGCTAATGAAAGTGATGCACAGAGACAGTTCATTAAAGTTGGTCTTGATTAAAAGGGAGGATTTAACTTAGCCCAAACACACACACACACACCCACACACAACCACATACACCCACACAGCCCCACCTACCCACCCCCACACACAGCCACACACCAAAAGCCTTCTGCAGTGCTCTGCTGATTCAACTTACTATATGTTGTTTTTTAATTTCTAAACTTTTACTGTACATTGACTCCGTTGTTCTCTGAGAAAAAAAAAACTCTTAATCCCAGTAATATTGTATATCCCTGACTTCCTCTAAGAAGTAACCTTAAGGTTATTTTCTTATACATATACAGTGGAGAAAGATCTTTAAAATGCACCAAGCCTAGATCAGCTGACCCCATGATGTTAATGTGAACATCACTGGGGTTTTTTGCCCGTGGTTATTTAAAGAGAAATTTTGCCAAATTCTGCTTTCTTCACAATACCTGCTCTTTTTTTTTTTTTTTTTTGCAAAATCATAGTCTGCTTGCCGTGCAAATATAAATTAATTTTGCAAGGTTTACGGAAGAATGTTGTATGCTTTGCTAATTTATAAGTCAAATATTGACCATGAAGCATAGTGTACTGTACATTTTTTTCCGTCCATTGCAGTTTGTGTGGCTTAATATATAACAGACCTGTCAATAATTTTTAAAACATCAGCCTATGACAAGAGCAGCTTATGTAGATTCTGTTTTGTTACTTTAGTTGTGTCTCAAAACATTTTGATATCCTTAGGTTTCCTCAATATATTTAATACTTATTTCTTCTTCTATCGACTGTCTTTTATTCCCATAGATTTGATGGATCTTAATCATGAAAGGGAATTTTAATTTTTTTTTTAAAAGGTTGAAAAAACTAAGTGCATGAGTAGGCATAGTATCTGGAATCATGATGAATATCAGCAGCCTTCACATTCAATGTCATCCTCATCACTCAGAGATGCTGCTCTCCATGGTCCTGAATAGCTTATTTAAAAATTCAAATACACATGGGCTGTACAAAATCTTTGAGCCCTTTTGACCAAAAGAAGAACTTTTAGGAGTTAGAACTTGAAACCACTAATCGGGCTCAAAATATTGGTGCTGTGATGGACTTAAACCTGAACCTTTAGAGGCACACAAGGACAGTAACAAAGTCGGCCTTCTATCACCTAAATTCTGGGATTTAAGGATTAATGTCACTACATGATATTGAAAAACAAACTCATGCTTCCATCTATAGTAGAATTGATTACTACAACTGTGTCTTCACAGGTCAGCCTAAAAAGTGGATCAGAAAGTGGTACCCTCACTAAAACTATGAAAATGGAGCACATCATACCAATGCAAAAGTCATTACAGGCTCCCTTTATCCCAGATAATAGACTTGAAAATTCTGCCAACAAATACCTATAAAATTCATCAAGTTTATAGTTAGAATCATCTCACCATCACTAGTTTAAATGGTTTATTGAAGGGGTAAATAATGGGAGATGAATCAAGCAATCAGTTAGAGTCTTGGCAGAAGAATCCTGGTTGAAAGTGCTGGTTCTAAGGGGATGAGCAGTGTACCAGGAGATGTAGGCGGTGAAAGAACCAACAGGCCATATGGACCGGAGAACCACCAAGAACCACAAGCAAGCAGCTGAGCCTCAAGGAGGAACAGGTAGCACTGCAGCATGGAGACTTAAGCAACCTCAACTAGGAGAGTCCAGCTGGCAGGGCACACAGAATCTGGTAGAGCAGGAAACAGGAATAACTGCAGCATGAAGAGATAGGCATGAAGCTAAGGCAAATCACATTGGAAGAGAGAGACATTCTGGCAGAGATGAGTTGGCAGAGGCAGGTAAAAGCAGGTTGGTGAACAGGTGAGCTGAGTAACTAGTTATTGGGATCATCTAGAGTGGGGTGGTGGCTGGAGTCAGACTGAGTAGGTAGGTTAACTGCTGCTGGCTGAATAGTAACAGGTTGAACAGAAAAAGTCCTCATAAGTCCAAGATCTAACTAAACAGAACCATAAATATGACAAAATCAAGATAAAAAAAGAAACAAAACAAACTAAAAAAAGATAGTATTTGTTTTATTAATAGGGGTTTGCATACTATAATATTTAAGGAGTATCTGGAAACAGACAACCTAGTTCCCATGATGTACTTACAGGCACCACGAGAGTTTTACCCATAGCAATGGAAAATGATAACAAACAATATGCAAAATATGGGAATTCTGTTATTCATTCTGTTTTACTAACACAGTCTAAAATAGAAAGTTTATAAAACAAGACTTTTTTTCATAAAGAAATTTTTGATAAAAATAAATATTAAAGAGGTAACAAACAGATGAAGCACATATTGAGATGTTTTCCTCTTATGCATTTTGGAATTCAATCTGTTTTAGGTCCTGAATTACTTTGGATTTTTTTAAGAAATATTTATTGGGCCAGGTGTTAATGCAGTCAAGACTTTCAGATGTTGAGGGTTCTGTAATAAGTAGTTGACATGATCATGGTGCTGATAACTTGTTTAACTGCTTACTACATTTACCTGTCTAACTCTGCCTGGTTTATAATCACTGCTCATCTGATCCACCTGCTCCATCCTCTATTTAAGGCGCTTGCATCCAGTTATCAGGGCAGATTATTGTAGTTCTCTCGTGCCAGTGGTGAGAGGGTTTTTATTGCACCTTACTGTTTCTGATTTCCTAATCCTGACCTGTTCTGCTTCTCAAACCCTGAGCCTGCCTGTTCCCGTCTGAATGGTTTGCCTGAACTGTCTTTGGACTCCTCCGGGATCTCTAAGCCTTTCTGTTCTGATACCGGTATGTTTGCCTGATCTGGCTTCATCTGACTCCTGCTTGTTTTCCTTTCTTCTGGGCTGCAGCATCTGGAACACTCTGGGCGGCGCCCACCACGTCTTGTTGGCAGTCCACTGGCTGGAATACTACCTCGTTATGCATTCATATCATCCTCCGTTGGATTTACATGGTCACTAACCTGTGTTTCCTTTTACAGAGTTTCCTGTGATAGATGCCCTAGCCGCTGTTCCTGCTGACCCATTTATTTTAAATAAATGCTTTTGAATTATCCCACTGTTTGTCTTGTGCGGTACTGGCTCTTCTGAGTCATGACAATTGTAAGGAATATAGATAGTATAATCAGACTTCATATGGGAGCTTATTTTGTAGAAAAAAATGTCTTATATGTATATCATACATTTTTTTGCAACAGGATAAAAAAAATCCACTACCAAATCATTCACTTCATACCTATCAAACACGTTTCTTTTATTTATTTGTTTGCTGTTTATAATAGACCTAAATATGATTTTTCTGTTTTTTTAAAGCAAACCGTCTCTCTTTCCTGCCTCTCCTTTCCTCCACTCTCTTTCCTCAACAAGGGCACTGTGGGAGCAGTAAGTGCTTGACCATGGAAGGGAAGTTGGCTCGAAGAAAAGGAAGTGCTTGGCACAGCAAGTCGGGGACTAAAAACTTTGCTAAGTTTTTTTTCTCCCTCTATCCCTGCCTCCTGTCTCTCTGTCTCCCGCCCTCGCTCACTCTCTTATTTCTTGCCTTGAAATTTCTCTTAGGAGATTATCCGCAGGTAAGCTTGTTACCTCTGCTGCCCTGCGTCAGCAGCTCTTCCCTCTGCACTGACCACTGAGAGATGAGGAATTGTAGTGGGAAAGAAGGGAGAATTCTTGTGTGCTGGATAGTTTGTGGAGGGGGTCAGCAAGCCAGGCAGAGAGGATAGAGGATGGTGGTGGCGGCACCTCACAACTCAACAGTAACACACCGTGACCACATCATAAGGCTGAGCAAATGACTCTACTGCCTCTCCAGGGGGTTGTTGAGAGGCAGGGGAAGCAAAGGGGACATAAAGCTGTCCCCTTGTGAAGGGATCTTCATTCCTGCAGCCCCCCCTTGCATCCCCATGTCAGAAATCTTACTCCTATCCACAAAAACACTGGCCATCCAACTGTGTGACCAGGTAGTTGAATATCCTGGAAATGGGCCAAAACTGATTGCATCCACTCACTCAGGGAGCACATTAATGGAGACAACAAACAGAAAAAAGGATATTACCAGACTTGAGATAAGCTAGACCGACTGTCTCTCTGTGTTTGTTCCTTCGCACTCACCACTTTCCAGTCAGTCACATCTTTTTTTTCCTCAACATACTGTCAAATATGAATTTTTCCTACCTTCTTTGTGTCTACATTCTCTGCACCCTTTCCTTGTTGTTAATTGAGGTATAAGAAAGGTCTTTTCATATTTTGTATCATTCTCATTTCAGGTCTTGTTTTCATTTTGAGTTTCTTAAATTATTTTCATGTTCTGTTCTTTGTGTTTCTCTGATAAAGTCTTCATCCCTAAACTGTCCTGCTTTTATTCTTTTTCAGTTGTTCCAAATTTCATGTTCAAACTTCTGAATTGTCTTTGTTCAATTATCCTGTCTCTTTGACTGTCAATTCAAAGGTTGCTCAATTATCTGCGGTTCTCCTATCCTCCTTATGGATCTATGTTTTACTTACCTACTAGAACAGCCTTTTAAATCATGTGGAGAAAGCAAATTGCAACAGCTTGTATCTGGGAATGTTTTGTTTTTTTCGGTCATGATCCAAATGTCATGACCATAAGCTGTGGTTGTAAGGTGAACCAAATAGTTATCCCCTGTAATTTTAATATGCTCCTTGGTACCGCTTCCTATCAAGGAGGGAACATCACCAAAGGCTGTCAGTCTGACCATGGCTGCAGTCTAGAGTTGAAGAGGCTTGTCAGTCAATACAGCCCAACAATATGCAGAGACCTATGGTACTCCGGAAATATTTCAACCACCCTCTTAAGCTTTCAGCCGGGGTGATGAACAAGTCCAGCTTTGAGCACTCTGTCTCTGCTTCAGCCAGGAAAGGTGTGTTAGCCAGGTAAAAGAGATCCCAGACCACTTATATGTCCACAAAGTTAATCACCGGACTCCAGACTAGAATATCCTGGGTCCAAGTGCACTGATGGATATCCTTATGCAACAACATGGTTTTCATTATGGGCAATCCATGACTTGCATAAAAGTCCAATAATGAAACACCACTGTTCCACTGACCACACCTTTCCTGGTGCCACTGTTGTTTCGTCACATGGGCAGGGAAGTCCCTAGTAGAATGTTGGAATCCTTGAGAGGCTTGCTATCCAGGACCCACACCAGGGAGAACAGGAGGACTTGGTAGTCTGTACTTCCTTTTGGCCTATGGGTCAAGGCAACAATCGGAGGTTTCTCCCTTATCCAAAGTTGCAGGGTATACGACCCTCTCATCCAACACAAGAAGGGTAAGCTGGGGGGAAGACAAGTAGATCCATTACAACTCTCTGCCCCTCCCACCTGGGACATAGAAGAGAAGAAAATCCAGCCTGGACGGACGGACAGAGGGATGGACGGACAGACAGATGGACAGATTAATTAATTGGTTGATTAAAGGTGGTTTAAAGCTACCTGAATCATAAAAAGTGAAGCTTTAAGTAAACATGAATCTAGATTTGTGGTGCAGAAGGTTAGGCATGTTTTATTTCTTTTCGTGGGAGCTTACTATATGTTTTTGCACAGGGGGCATCAGGAAACCTTCACAAAGGGTTTCCTCCATTTCACAAGCTTTGGGGGAAGGGGACAGAGGTATTGGAGGTGATCTTCAAAGGAATAGAGAGATAAGCGTGAGAAGTAAGGGGCATGAAAGGAATGAATTTCTCTAAACATGCAGTGGAAATCTGCTCAAATCTCCCCTAGTTGGGGATGAGAGAGGGATACATACATCAGTTTCCTCTGGTTAATCTTCCATCTCAACATCAGTTCTTAAAAAACTAACATCCAACATGATGTTCTTCTTTTACTCTCCTCACCCCCTATTAATTTATCTTCACCTTTCTGTTCTTTAGAATTGTTCCTGTGATAATTTTAAACCTGATCTACAAAGTGGTCTGATTGACAGAAGAAGAAACACAAGGAGAGAAAAAAAAAACTCAAATACAGCAGTGTATTCTCTGAAGTTTTAATTAATAACTCGTTTTCTTTTAGTGTCACAAGCAGTCCCACAGGAGAGACAGTGCATGAGCACTGGTAAAAGGGGAGAGAGAGGTGTGTAACAACAGCATTACTAGAAGGTGTACAGGTCTGTGAAGAGCTAAGGGGAAGTGGGAGTGGACCACATGGGAGCCCCTAAAACCAAGGGGATTAGCTACCTGTCATGAATTAATCTCCTACAACTCGCTCTGGTGAATTCATTAGCAGCTCCGGTTTCTGCTACCTCAAAGTATCATCCATTAATTAATTAAAAAAGGTGAGATTAATTTTTCCTCTGAAATAAACTTCACAGCTGTAGAGGACTGATGTGCAGCCATGTGAGATTTGTTTTTTTTAAATATTATTATTTCCCAGTGACATTACATTTCTGACAGTTTTGTCTTATTCTGGCCATTTGGTTCATCTTCATAAAAGCTGGTCTGTGACAACCTGTACAAGCTGCAACCCACGTCTCATTCACTGACTGCCATGGGCAAGATGGCCATGAAAAAGGGATGGATGATTTAATGGGAACAATGATCTCAATGGCCGCTCTGATTGTTTTACAGAGAGTAAAGCTTGAGCGGCTTTAGATTAGTGAAGTACTTTCACATCAGGTTAAAAACATGTTCCTTTAGCATAAGTATAAGTTATGTTCATAGTGGATTAAATAATATTTAAGCTGTTTTAACATTTTAAACTGCGAAAATGCAATGCTGCTGCTAAAAGTTTTTACATAATTGACCAGGTTTTAGAGTAAACAAATACAAACTTTTAAACACTAGTAGAGAAGAAGAAAATGATTACAGGGTTTGGTGTTCTTATAAGCAGAAATCTTCAGTCACCTTTTCTCAGATTTCACCCTGTAACATTGCAACTTGTTAGCTTTAGAGCTTAAAGTTAACATGTATATAATTTAGTTTTTGTAAAAATACTCTTCTTTGAAAGCTTCACAGGTTTGCTATGGAATATAACTGAGCAAATCTCTGTGCCCTGTTTAAGGAAATCAAACAGGGCAGATAGAGGGAGGAGGTTGTGTATAACGATAAAACAGGGTTAAATAAAACAATTTCCTAGGCTTCTAACATTATACAAAGCACTATCATAAAAATGGGTAAAAAAAAAAAAATACAGATTACATTTGCAGAAAAAAGCTCGAAAGCTCTTTACTCCTGACCTTGAATGCAAGATGAATTGTCAAGTGATTTGTGAATTTACTGAAAATACATCTTGCCAGATGCCAACAGATGCATTAACCTAGGTACAGAAATGCAGTGATGCACATGTCCCTCAGAGGCCAATCAGAGGCGGGACGCTGAAGCAAATGCGCATATTTTATTTATGAAAATGAGTAAAAAGGATGATTTGGTTTTTTGTGGATGGAAAGATATTGATTGTTTCATCCTGACTGGATTTGTTAGGAGTTTGACTTATAAGTTAACTCTTCAGTGAAACAAATCAAGAAGGTCACAAGTCACAGCTGCTACTGATTGGCTAAAAACTTGAGGCAGGTTACCAATCAGCTCAGAGAATTGCACTGAATGTCCCTCCCTTTTGCAGACATGTTCTACATGAGGCTTTCCAGATCTATACCATGTAGAATTCAAATGGAACAACATTGTCAATCTGGCGTATGGCAGGTTACAGTACCATCCTCCTATACATGTTGAACTGTGGCAGAGGCAGTTTTCTTTTGTTCACAGTTCTCTTTAAAACTTGCCTGTAGCAAACTCTCAAGTATACCTCAGTGTTCATGCAGCAAAGGAGTTGTGATCATGTTTGATACCTCTGCAGAATCATGGAGAGTATTTGATCAAATTATGTCCACCTATAAATCTCCCTTTGATGTAAACAAACAACACAAAAGTCTGTTAGGCTTGCTCTCATCGCTGCCATGGTCAAGCTTACTGCCTTCTGGCAGTTGTTGCTGACTGCTTTGGATGGATTAATGAGCGTGAGATCCTAGAAATGTTAATTAATTTGATTATGTGAAAAGAGGGGAGGGGTCTATGGTTAGGTGGAGCGGGAGGTGAACGTGCAGGGGGGCAGGGCCTCCCTCAGAAGATGAATAGGTTCTGTGGCTTCGGCCAGCTTCAGCTGCCTATAATATATAGCACATGCTGCCACATAGTCAATGCACTTTTAATTCACTTTTTTCCACACAAACAGACATTAACAGTCCCATGTGCACATACACACACTCACCCCTGCCAAACATACACACACATGTTCATTACTCTGTTTACTAATGGAAATCTAATCATTACTCCACCTGCTTGTTCACACACGTGCACACAGCCCTGTGGTTTATTTATCACGGATATCCCCTGGTGTATTAATACTGGACCTCGGGGGTGTTATTATGCTTATGAAGCCACACAGCAGAGTCAGACTAATTGTATTAACCAACCCAAAGAGGAGTTCATGATTCTGACCCTGAGTCGTTTATGGCCTGCAGATCAATCGACCTCCTCACTCTGTTTTTTTCAGTTTACCCCCCTTTTTTATTTGCCCTTCTGCAGTCCCCCACCCACCTTATCTAGATTTTGGCTGTAACTAAATCATCTTCCCCCACTTTCTAATTACCATCATCATTAAGTCACTGTAAATGACGGACTGTAAAAGCATGGAGGGCACAAACAAACGTGAGCTTTACGGCTGCGGCCTGGCGATGCTGATATGGGACAGCAGTTATGGCAATTTGGTGTCTATCCCGCTGACATTTTCATTCCAAATTTAATTGCACACTGGTGATTATGGCACTTAAGGTTTTATTTTGAATTTATCTAATGTTGCTCTGGCAGCCGAGTGGGGACACTGTTTTGTTTTATTTGGTGCTCAATCAAGCTGAATTTACAGTCTCTTTGGGCTCTTTCTGCCCTGCATGGCAGGCCCAGCATGTATGAAGTTGTCTGATGCACAAAAGGTAAACAGAATCAACGGACTCTCTTGTTTGCCTCGAAATCAGCCGTAAATTACCTGCAAAAGCTTATACAGTACATAAAGAACCTTGTTTATAAACTGCTTATTCCAAATCCACCAAACCTGAGTATATCTGATGTTGTACAGCAGTAACTCTACTTAGAGCACCTACTGCATGACTTCATTAACTTCACATGGGGATTTCGATTGTAGCTTTACGATGTCCAGTCAAGGGCGGTTATTTAAACTTGCAAAAAAATGTTTTTTTGGCCAAAGTCATGACTTGTCCCTTAAAGAAATGTGTGAACCATTCTCGTAACGATATTGTAGAAACCATGAATAAGTGAATTTAAGGGACTCTTGTTATGTGAGGTACAAAAAATATACAAAAGGACAATGGCTGAATTTCTAGAGTTAAAAGCATTTTTTCTCAAAAAGAGGAATTTCTGCTCGACTTTGAGTTAAAAGAGTGATACTTTAAATTGTATCAGCACAGCTTCAAAGCCATACATATAGAGGATGGGGCTCACGTTCGTCAAATTTTGTTTTTTCCACTATATAGGTTCTGACTTCTGGTTTTGCATGCTGTTCTGATGACATTTTTAAAGAATCAGACCCTTACATAAGGGCATAACTAGTACCTTTTAATTTATCTAATCCTAACCCTATCCCTGAATTGGGTACATTTTGCTCCTAACAAAACACCTCAAAAAGTATTTTTGTTTTTTTTATTTGTTTTTTTACTCTTTTTAGAGATGATAAGAATATTTAACTGTCAGTGTTAAGTTTTCTTTAATTTGATAGTATTTCACTCAGATACATTTCTTGTGTAAAGTATTTGTTTAATTAGAACATTTTAAAAAGCTATAACCTTAACTACCAGGGGTATAACGATAAGGAGTATGCACAAGAGTATAGGGCCTGGAGGAACCCTAAATGACATCTTTCTTTTAAAAAGAATATATTTCTGCCTGGTAAGCTATGTAAAAATCCAAACATAAGTATGATCTGATCAATAGTGTCAAATATGACACCTGAAAAATAAGATTTTGTTTAATTCCAGTTCCAGATAATACTTAATTTTCCTTAAAAAAATTTTCAGCACCATTTATCGGACGTGTGTGATTTATTCTCACAACATCCTCTGACAGTCCTGTCACCATGGAGACAGCCAGTCATCACAAACAGAGCCAAACGTAGACGGGGCCAGGCAGGGTTGGGACAGCACTTGTCACAACGAGCCAGTGTCCCAAACGAGTGGAGCTCGCAGTCAGAGCTCATTGCTCGTCTGCATCTCCAGCAGTCAGCAGCAGTGTGCAAGAACAGACAGGTGAAAAGAAAGGAAGACGAGAGGGGGGGCTTAGAGGGCCTATTGTTTACTGAGAGAAGTCATTAAAATATTTTCTCTGTCTTTTTATTGGCATTTTGTTTACTTTGACATTTCTATCTTTTCTGTGTTTGTTAGGAGACAGGGAAGGATCTTGGAAAGGTATGCACTGTGACAGATGCTACTGGTTTATTAATAAAACTCAAGCCTTAAAAGCAGACAACATCTCAATAGGAGGTCTTTATTCTTTTTTCCATATATTTGCATTTATCTTTGTTTTCACAGAGGTAAACAAATCATCCTAACTGTAGTCCTCAATGAAGGAAAACAGTTACAACTCCCTGCTTTATTGTGTTATGTTCTTGTTGCTCTAATATTCTTCTGACTTTGGTTTTGTATTTCTTCAGTTTCAATTTTTATTTGTTTCCTTTAGTAACTGACCCAGTGTTTCTTAAACCAGGCGCTCATGAAATACTGTCCTGCAAGTTTTAGCTGTCTCCTTATAACACACCTGAGTTATATAAAGGGATAATTGGCAGTTAAAAACAAACCACTGGTTGAGGCAGCACTTCGTGGCTCCTGAGCAGCTCATGCATTCCTTTGAAGCAGGTGTGCTGCAATGGAAAGACATCTGAAACATTCAGAGCAGTGGTAAAAAAAGGACCAGAATCTGTAACTCTCAAATCAGTGCTCAAATCAGCCTCCTGTCTGCTCTTGGGTTCTGCAGCACAGATAGACTGACCTCTCATTCACATAGACTTCTTCGTTCATGCGTCCTCTCTTACGCTGCAAATAAAAGCATTTCTTGTCAAACTGGTAATTCCTAACGACTCTGTTGGACCGCAGCTTTACGTACAGCTTCCCTCTATCATCCAGCAGATATACAGTGGCAGCTGAGCCTATCGCAGGGAGTCGTCCAAAGCCCACTTCAGCTTTGGGAGCGTCAGTAAAGGGTTTTCAATATCTCCATACCTATGGAGGAAATGGGGACGCCCTCAGAGGGTGGAGCACCCATCGGGTAACATTCAGGAAAAGCCCTTGCCTCTGAACTTTTCCAAGTTAAACCTTCAAAACTGACAACTCTTAGCAGTGAATCATTCTTCTCGCGGTCAATGCAGAACTTATGCACTTATGTGAACTTATGCGAATTTGAGGACATATCGATCATCAACATTTCGAATATACACTGCGACCCCATGTCCCTCCAGTGGCCACTTGTCTGAAGATCGTTTTGCAATCAATTGCATGGTGTTCCCTCCGGAGACCCTGACAAGACCCTGTCAAACTCCTGCATGTGTGTGCTCTATCTCTCTATGGCAGGGGTGCTCAAGTTCAGTCCTCAAGAGCTACTAGTCTGCAACTTTTTGATGCAACCTTTTTTACACGCCTGAATCAGATGAGTGGCTCCTTACCATGTCTCTGCTGGGCTAAATGAGGGGATTGAGCCCTTTGATTCAGGTGTGTTAGAGAAGAGATGCATCTTAAAGTTACAGGATGGTAGCTCTTGAGGAATGGAATAGAGCAACCCTGCTGTACAGTGTTGCGTCATGTGTGCGTCAGGTTTCTGATGGAGGCAGACCGCCCTACCAGAGATGCAGGAAGCTCTGGGAGAGGGAAAAGGGGCAGCGGTGGCATTCTACCTCCAACCGGCCAACTGCCCACATCAGGTTATCCAGTTTCCTCAGAGCTCATTCTGAGCCTCCATGTTTGCCAAGTTTGCGTTACATGTGAATTTACCTTAGTGCTGCCAGACCTGGCAAACTGCTGGTTGTTTAAATACTGCAAGCATGTGGTGACTGCATTGAAATAATGTATATGTCTGCTGTTTAAACTCTATGTAAAACATTTTAGGCTACAAATTTAGTATTGGAAAACAAATAGCATTAACACTTAAAATATATTACTCTATTTTACCATGTTTTTTGTGGGGGTTTTTTCATGGGCAAACTTGTGCTAGCCTGGCCAGCCTGACTGACATACTGTATACATGTCGTATCAGTCTGGTAAAGAGCTGGTAGAGCTCGATTTCAATGGCAGGATTAACAGGGTCAGTGGCATCAGGTTGGAACCAATCAGATAACTATGAACGTGATGCAAAAACTCCAAGCAAAGCACTCTTCTTTTGTAATTTTGTATTCTGTGAAGTATATTATGCCGTCGAAGAAACTCTCCAGGGAACGATTTCTGCTGGATCTGTCTAAAATAATCTAAGTCTACCATGTCCCAGTGCCCTGTCGGGGTCACCAGCTTTTTGTTTTGCTGGCAGAAAAACACTGCTGCATTATGGTTAATTCTAGCACTGAGAATCAGGCATCGTTAAGTCCCACCTACAGCTCTGTGATTGGTCCAGCCAGATCTGGCTGGCGTCAACAGCGGTCAGGCAATGCCTGGGCACCTTTGAGCTCTGTCAAGCAAATATGTGTTTTTCCTGTTTAAAAAAAAAATGAAACCTGTCAAATTTTGCATTTTATAAAATGAAAAACGTTAAACTTGCAGTAGTCTATATGGTGGATCAATGCATAGTAATGAAAATTGAATACAAAAGCCAATGTTTTTTTGGCATAATTAAGGAAAAAAATCATTTATCACCTTAAAGATATCCAGCCCAGAGATGTTAGAATGGAAATAGCTATATCTTATGTGCATGCTCACCTGCTGTGTGCTTCTAATCACTGGGATAAACCATTTCTTATCTTGTGGGCTTCTGCCCTACATCAGCGCTCAACCGCGTGTCTGCAGAACTTGCTGTAAACGCTCCGTAAGCACTTTATCAGAAACGCTTGTTCTTTTGGTCTTTTTCTGCTTCCTTGTTGTTTTTGTTTTTCTTCCCCACCCCTCATCTGTCTTATAAAAACAGAAACCTGCATTCTGACACTCATTAAAAGAGAAAAGAGGCAGAGGGAGAAAAAAAAGAAAACATCAAGACATGGAAGCGAGGCACTCTCATGCTCGCCTCTCTCCATCCTGCGGTCACATACAGCCGTCACAGCGCAGGAAGATGCGCTTGTTATCTAGATCAGACTCCCTCTGTTTTTTGACTCACCAGCCTCCTCATATAAAGGCAATCAATTATGGATCAAATAAGGGCTTCTCTTTATTTCATCCGTTTCCTTCTGTGTATTGAGACCTCTTGAACTTTTATAAGATGTGGGAAATAAACGGACACAATATATATGTGTTAAAAGTATACAATTGCATGTGTTCACTGATCCACATTCAAACGGCTTAAATTTAACACGGAGCTTTGATCATTTAAACACTTTCTATTCTGCTGTTCGTATATTTTGTGAGACATATTACCATTCCCTTACTTATATGTATATCTACGACCACCCTGTATGTACAACACTTGTATATATTTTGTTTTGCTGCAACTTTGGTAGAAAACTAGTACATACCATGCATATCATTAAATTGGCTTGTTAAAAAGAGGGTTTGCTCTAGTTGTTCAATATATTTGCTCTCTATTTTATTTTGTGAAGTTTGGGTAAATTTCATGCTTGGGTTTCCTTTTGAGACCAAATCCAAGCATATGAGGATAACTGTCAGGCCTAAGTTGGCCTCAGGAGGGTGTAAGCCTAATATGGTTTTTACAAGCATGCAGTGGACCTATTTGGGTTTTACTCCACCTCCATCTTTTGGGCTGCAGTTGTGTAGGTCCAAGCACTCTGCACAAGATGAAGTGGACTAATACATTTATTAGAATATAAAAAAAAAAAACAAGTCAGTAAAGAGTTGTTACATTCCTAGGATCTATCCTCAGTACAATGACTATTGCATGAGATTTTTGTTAGGTGGAGGTATTTATAGTGATAAAATAAATGTATCTTCAAATTATTTAAACCATGGGGAATTATTAATAAAAGTTATTTTTTCCTCTTAATTCTTTTTTATTAAATAACTTGTTATAAATTGCCTATTATTTTATAGAACAATGGATAGTGCATCAGGGTATTTTAATGTATCTGCTGCTGCATTTGTTTGAATTTGGACTCATAGTAAATATTATTAGGAGTTAATTTTTAAAGCGAACTAAATTTCCTCTCTAAAAGATTGTTTTATAAGCTGAAAGTCTACCTTTCATTCCAGCTTAAAGTTCACTATGAATGTTTTCAACCTATCAGTACAACAAGTTTAACGTTTTT
>NW_015151348.1:147898-166153 GCF_000732505.1 Cyprinodon variegatus
TTTATTTATAAAAAATTTTAAGGTTTTAAATTTTTTTATATAACATTTTATTCCTCCTAGGTCCTTACCCCCTTTTTGGTTTGTTTTGTTTTGGATAAGCAGATAAATACATTTTTACCACTGCATATGCTTAGGCCTAACTGTTTGGGGTTTTTTTTAAACTACTGGTCTGGACTCATGTCGACCCCTCAAGTCACCGGAAATTATTTCTATATATTTTTTAAGGAGCAGAATTTAAAAAGATACGTCAGAATTTTGTTTTTGGGCTCCTTATATTGGACCATTTGAAAAGTATCCACAAAGTGAAAAAATTATTGTCTACACAGCTTACACATTAATTACCAATTAATTACACATTAATCACAGATCTTGCTTTATTAATTTTTATATCATTATTTCTCTTTTTTTATTTGCTTAAAAAATCCTAATATTTCTTGCTTTAATGAGTTTATTACTCATGTTTTGTTCTAATAAAAAATTCTATATTACATTTTTTATGTATTTTATGTATCTCTTTTTTATGTAAATAAAGAATTTTCCCCTGTGCATCAATTAAAAATATTTTTTAATTTTCGTTGGTCAACAAATAAACGTTATATGTCATTATGTCATATTTCTCCATTTAATGGAAATGTTTACTTTTAGGAAACATGCTTCAAGTTTGTCATCCCAGCATTAATGGAATTTTTCAGTCATTCAGCAGGTGATATCTTACCAGTTTAAGTAAAACAGTGAATGACACTAATGTCATTCCTCCCCTTTCTGTCTCCTTCCTCCTCCTTTTCCTCCTCCTCTTATCCCCCCATCATTCTCATTCATAATTTATCCGGAGGCTCTCTCTCTCTTTTTTCTTTTCTTTTTTTTTTGTCTACACAATCCCAGCATAGCAGCACAAACACTCTCTCTAGTTTCCCTCGGGTTGCATGGCCACTTCCTTTTGCAACAGGAAGCAGGTGCCGATAAGTACAGGAAGTGAAAACTGGCACCAGCTTCAGGTGAAACTTCCTTCTTAGGTGTTAGATATCCCTTACCATCACTTCTTTGGACACACACACAGTGAGACATACACACACACACTGTAAATAAACACTATTGTGCAACACATCCCTGCTGAAGGGAAGTTAATATTCCACCTGACTACAGATATATCAATCCGCTTGTACAGGCCGATAACGACTTCTGGTTTTCTTTAAGGATCTGATCTGCTAATTCAGATTTTTTTCCTTAGAATTAAACAAAGAAAAAAACATATCAAGTTTATTTTACTCAACTTTCAAATTTGTCAAACAATGTACGAGAAAAAAATTTTTTTTTTATATGAAGGTGATTGTTTTAAACTTGAATGAAAAGATTATATAACTCTCTTGTTGTTTGGAGTAAAGCAGAGACACCATCGATGTAGTGTTACATTTTTTAGAAATGTCTTTTTGCATGTAAATACATAATGAAAAACAAAATATAGAACTATTAAATCAAACCAAACCCTTATCCATGCTGATCGCAGCCTAGCACTTCCAAAAATTAGGAGCTTGCAACATTACTAGGACATTTTTGTCCTCTTACTCCACATGTCCACTGATAAACAGCTTGGAGCTTCAGAATCTCAAAAAAATTGAGTTTCTCTAAAATAAGACTTAAATTAAAACAAAAATCTATTAGCCTTTGGAATCCTTCTGTTGATTTTGAAATTTGCAAAACTTTTCTGCTCAAAAACAGAATTATAATCTAGGGATGGCTGTGTTAAATATTCAGTTTATCTGATTTTCTCCATTTCCTATACTCATATGTATTATTTCTATGTATGCAAAATTACTGTGAAGTTTTCATTCCAATTACATTAAAATACATTCTAATTAATTACATTCTTTTTCATTCATAGATGTATTTTGCCTGTCTGTAGAATAAAGTTCACAGTTTAAGGGAAATAAACCAATGAGATTGACGGATTGATGTTTGCAGTAATTCCTACTTCCTAACCAAGCAAGCAGCCACTTTGGACATTTTACTCCATCAGGCATCTAATTCTCTAGCAATCACTCATACTGAGTATTCATGAGGTTATAGTTTAAAGGAAAGACGCTATTTTAATAGGACTAAACTTTGACAGTATGTTGGTTTCCGAACACAAAGGAAACAAAAGTACTTGTTCATGAGGACCTCATGTTAAAGAACAAGTAGAAAGATAAAAGCCACTGCTTTTTAAGTTCGTATATGAGAGAAATATGGCTAAACGGAACCTGTAAGCCAGTGTGCACATCTAAAAATTTAAAACAGTTTATATATATATATAATGGATTTATAGCAGCAAAACCTCCTTATTCATTATATCTAATAGAGCAAGTTGAGAGAACAGATATACAACCCAAATAATTTCCTCTATAGTGACGGAATATGAGATTATTGGCATCAGCAGCCCAGAAACGCCAAAGTCAAACAGAAATGCCAGAAAGATTTTCTTTTTAACATCAGTTTCCATGGCGTTAATATTATCATATTTTTGGCTTTATGAAACTTAGTTCTATGTATATCCTACTTTTGATTCAGCCATATTAATTTGCTTTTCCCTGAATGTTTTTTTCTAATGTTTCGTTGTTTTCAAGACTGATTTCAACTACATCAAATTGTAGCCCCTAAGTCCTGTTCCTCTACCTTTTATTGGGTATCATGGGTAGGAAAAGAAATTCCAAACTATGTTCAGTGAATTTGCTGTATTTGATCTTAGAGACTAACTTAGTCTTAAAGACTAACTTATCCTTAAAACAAAACAAAAAAATCTGTGTTTGCTAGTAATGAAAGGGAACACATTCAGCAGCGAAAAATCTACAGTAACACAGGTGAGCATGTCCTCATCAGGTGTTAAATGTCCCTTGCCTGTGAGTTTCACTGAGTCTAAAGTACACAGATCAATGGTTACTGTCAACAGCTGGAGAATTTTAATTCACCCAGAGCATCACTGGGAGCCTGAGTAGAAATGGATCATAAAAGTGCTCTAAAAATATTCATAACAAATGGCTTGTTTACAAAATCTAATTAACTGTAGGGAGATTTCTGCATTTTCCTTCATTTTTCCTTTCCCTCTGATATGTTTCAGCATGTATTTTTTAATTAACAAGTATTTTTTAGTTAAAATGTACAGGAAAATTGGTCACTAAAGATAAAAAAAAAAAAACACATGAAAAAAATCCATAAAAAGTAGATACTAACTTTTTGTACTGAACATCAAAATGTCTGCTGATGAAAGATTTGACAACATCAAGTAATATGTTTGGATGAGTCAAGATAAGGCTTCCAAACTTAACACCATCTATAGAGCATGGTTATGCCAGCAAACTGTTTCAGGGCTGTTCCTAAATGGAACATTAACAAACTATCTTGGTACAAATCTGGGTCTTCCAATACAACAAAAATCCAATACAGCTTACAACAAAATCTTTTCATTTTTTATTTTTTTTTAACAGCAGCCTTTCCCATTGAGAACACAAACTATAAGTTCAAGCTGGAAAATTACGAGGAAGCTAATTAATAAATGATCTTTTCTGTTATTTACTGGTCAGTGTTGTACTTTTAAGTGATCCCATGACTTTACCAGGACAATGAATTTCCCCTGCTGCAGGCAGCAATTAGTGTTTTGTTGTGTTGTTGGATGCTGTCAACAAAGGAAAGATAAGATACGTCTTTTAGTTCTATATGCTGAAAAACTGTAACATTTTAACTTTTTTTATTAATTTTCGTATATTTAGGGATCCAGTTTCCCTCACCCTACTCATCCCTTAGCAGTTTATTCATTCACAAACAGGTTATGGTAAAAGTTAAAGTATGGATTAAACTTCTTTACCAAAGTAAAAAATATGAAAGTATAGGTTCCAGATTGTACTTGGGAACAAAACTACATTGGATAGGCAGCTGAATACCTTAGAGCTATCTGGTATTCGATGCATTAATGTTTGAAATACCATTACAAGTGAAATAGAGCTTGAAACATAATAACATGGGAAATGTGTTGGGCAATTTTTTAACCTGAATTCAATTCAGGTTAAAAAAAATTAACCTGAATTGAATTGAATAATAAAAATAGACAGCAACTAACCTAAAAAAGAATCATACCCTTAAGTTATAGGAAGCAACATATTTTACAATATGAATAAAAAAATTGGGTAAAACAGCTACATGCTGATGTAACAGCCTCCCTATTTCATAAAAAGGAGCAGCATATTGAAAACCCCTCTTATCCAGCTTAGATCAGACCTTTAAAATTGACAGTAAAAACAGATTGGCCGAGTGAAGACAATAACAACCAGTGCATTTCTGAGAAACAAACATCTGTAAATTACAAGGAAGCTGACCAAGTGAACAGCTATAAATAAGTAAACACAGATCCCGAAGCTTGAGGGATGCCAAAAAGGTCCAACGAAAACAATCAAAAGGTACAATGTGATCTGAAAGAGCTCTTAACCAGTAATGGACCTCAGCTTCATGAGAGGCATTTTCATGAGCTGAGTCCATGGACAGTACATAGAGGAATAAAAAAGTTCAGAAAAAAAAAATAAAATAAAAACTGGATTTCTAAATTAGTTTTTTGTTCTGCTGTTTTAGTTTAAATTTGAGGGACATTGTGATAAATACTGTAAAATTGTCACAGGTGTCTCACGGCGACATTGTAATCAGAGACCTAGTGTACTTTGACTGCTGCAGCCTCAGTCTCAGCCACAGTCAGAGCAGTATGCTTTCATTCTTTGCACCCGTTTAAACTCTTTTTTTCTCTTTGACCTCTTAAAGGAGATGTCACTGAGAGGCAGATAGACAGTAGTGAGTAACTATTAAGCGGAGGTGTAACCTGTAATCATTTTAAGGGCTTGATCCATCGGCTGTGGTAGGTTAAGAGAAAAAGGCCTGGATCCCTGACACAGTTCAGTATTTCATTTGGACAAATATTTAAAAAGTCTTAAACATATGGACTGGGGATTATAAACTAAAAAAATATTATATATATTTGCTACAACAGCCAAATCAAAGGGAATCCAGTCAAGTTTTACTCTGTAGATCAGCTATCACCTTCTGCTTTTAACTCATGTTATTATGAATATAACTGAAATCTTAAATGTGTATAACCAATGTGGAGTATCAAGGTGAGTACAGTGTAAACAATGTGTACATAAATTTCCCTTTAAAAAAATAGTGTTAAGTTGTTTTTTATTTTAACAAAATATAGGGATATACTGACTCATTCTTAGGAAGAAATTTGAAAGCTATGACACAGTAGCTCTAAGATGATAATTAATTGTAGGGCGACAGTTGTAGGGCATTGGATGTAGGAGTTTGCCCTGAAATCGAAGGATTGACGGTTCAAGCTCTGACTTTCATTGTCGTTGTGTCCTTAGGCAAGACACTTCACCTGCATTGTCTACTGATGGTGGTCAGAGGGCCCGGTGGCACCAGTGTACCGCAGCCCCGCTTCTGTCAGTGAGCCCCAGGGCAGCTGTGGCTACAATGTAGCTTGCCACCATCAGTGTGTGAGTGAATGGGTAAATGAATGCAGTGTAAAGCGCTTCGGTCAAGTCTCCTGACTTGAAAAAAGGTGCTATATAAGTACATACCATTTACCATTTTAATTATTGATAACAACCAGTAGTCATTCTCTGTCTGACTTTAATACGTTTTTACATAATTTAGGAGGAAAACTTAATTGAACAACTTCATTCTCCTTTCTTTTTTTTTACCCTCTCATTGGTCAATATCCTTCTGTGTTAGGACCACTGTCCTATAGAAGGCCTAGTTTAGCCTCGATTTCAGCTGTTGGACAGGTGGCCTCATATTTACCTATGAAATAGTTTCTTCGAAAAATGGTCTCACAATGGTCTCACATCCTCTCCAAGACATACTGGTCCAGCAGATGAGCTCCTTCAGCAGAAGACTCATCTTACCCAGATGCACCACAGAGCGCCACAGGAAATAATTCCTGCCTGTGGTCATCAATCTCTACAATGCCTCCCTCCCTTCCTTGCACTGTTTTTGCACAATGTCACTATCACTTTATTTTTACTTTTATTTTATTTGGAGTTATAGATATACATATGCATATATATACATATGTATGGAGTTATATATGTATATTTGTGTGGTTTATATATATATATAAACCACACAAGTATACATATATAACACAAATATATATATATATATATATATATATATATATATATATAAATGTATGTATATCTGGAGCATGTAACAAAAGCGATTTCCCTCTGGGATTATTAAAGCATGTCTGAATCTGATTCTGGTTCAAGTTTTAAAATGTCCGATTTTACATTCTGTTACTCTAACTCAATCCTGATCTGTGCTCCCACACAGAAGAGATTACATTCCAAGAAGGAAGGATAGGAAATTTGGAAGAGACGTAAAACCTATGAATACCACAGGCAAATGGCAACGACAAAGAGGCCACAAGAAAGACAGAAACAGCCAAATACCTGCAACAAGTAACGCAAGTTCTGAGAAGTCAGCTGAATGGCAAGGACAAGGTCCAGCAAATCATCAGCAATGCCCTGCCAGTAATCAGATCACCTGCTGGGATAAGTTCACCTAAGAAGGAAATCCATGTCACTGATGTTAAGACACAAAAGCTAGTCACAGTCAATGGTGAATACATCAGGAAGATGGATGAAGCACTCATTAAATGTTTCAGACGGAAGATGAGGAACTGGAGGAACCATTATGTGAGGAAATAACCCCATATGTGATGACAGATTGCTGAAGTAGTTGATATGACTAAATCCTTCCAATGGCCAGAGATGGATCGACTGAAGGACAGCACAGAAGCACTAATTGTGGCATCACAGGCGAACGCCTTAAGCACCAGAGCAATATGCTGTACAGTAGCAGCCATTCAAAATGGCCCTTCCAAGTCAAAAGCCAGCTGGATGGCAGCAAAATCCCCTCCAAATTCCAGCCACTGGCCTTCTCTGGGCGTGCATATTTTTTAAAACTGACTCCACCCTTTCACTGAATTACAGGGTCTGACCAGCCAAGGGCCCATCAAGGAAAGTAGGGAAATTTTGAATGTCTACTACTGACTACTGTAGTCCCATATCTACACTAGGCAAGATCTCAGAAGCAGGCTATGCAAAGAGGCCCCAGAAACAATCTACTTCTCACAGCAGGGTGTAAGATACTACCAGGAAATGAACACATGGAACATCAAAACCAATTCTATTCAACTCAGTTTATTTATATAGTGCCATTTCACAACACATGTCATCTCAGGGTACATCACAACTCAATCAGATCATACAGGGAAATTGATTCAAAGTTTTCTATGTAAGGAAACCAGTTGATTGCATCGACTCATCAACTTACTCATTGACTATAACCAAGTGGCTGATACAGTGTACAGGAACATCTGTGCAGAATAGAAACTGCAGACCCAGAGGTCAAAATAGGTGCCAGCTTCCAAGGTGATGGAGAATGACAGAGCTAAGATGGTTGTGGCCACACAATGTCCGATCACTGATAAAGGAAAGACGGTGTGCCAATACCAAATGTTGGAAAAAGAACCCAAGAAATTACAGAGATAATAAGGTTTCAGGTAAGAACCAAAAAGAGCCTTGAAGGTGAAGACAACTTCAGTACCCATGGCCATTAGAAAACTCTGAAAAGTAACCCCCCCACTGGAGAAGTGGCTGCAAAAGACACCTGAAGAAACATGAGACATCTCTGTCCAGAAGAGTCGAGTTCTAGGGACAGCTAAGATACTGTGAAGAACCCTCAAGCTCCTAGGCCTGAGTTTGAGATGAAGAAGCCACCGACCCTGTTCAAGAGTACGAAGGGTGGATGATAAAGAATTTTTTTGTTTTTGTTTATAGACACATACAGACAGACGGATGGACAGACAGGCAGGAAGACAGACAGATGTATAGAATTGCTTAAAGTTGATTAGGGGATTAAAGAACAACGAGTGATTCAAAATTGAAAATAGGTTTTTAAATTGGGGGAAAAATTCAGAGATTCAAACAACAGTCCTAAAAAAACTGCCCATAAGTTACTACATTGAATTTCCCTTTTGGTTTAATAAATTATTTTTGGAATTAAAGCTTAAATAACAGCATCATAGTTTGGAATGACCCAGTCAAAGTGCAGGCCTCTTTAAATAGACAAACTGCTCACATATGTGACAGAATTTCACTACACTGGTCAAAATTTTCCACCCCTAGATCCATGAAGCTGGTAGAAACACACCCTTAAGGTTTTGTAACTTTAATGCAGTTAAATGATTACCAACAATGTATTTATAAGGAAAGGCTTCATTCAAATTCCTACAACTGTTTTTTTATTCATTCAATTTAAAAAATATTATACAGTTTTGTCACTTTTTATATAAATGCATTAAGGTGTGTTGCAATCTAAATGTGTTAATATATTGGATGCTGTTGTTTAAGTCAAAAACTGTGAAATAGGTAAAATGTTTTGAATATTTGGCTCTTAGCCTGTGATTCCAACACAATTACCCCAGATATTGAGATGAGAAACCTGGTTTTGAAATTTATTCTATTTCTCATAGTTGTCTGAAAATTAAGAGGAAAAAAAAGAGTTTCAATTTCCCCCACATTTAGCATCCCTCTGTCTTTACCTTTGGCTTGACATGATGCCATTCCCAAGAGACTGTTTTCCGGATGGTTTTCGGTGAATGGTATGGAATGAGCTCCGCATCTCTCACCCGTAAAGAGACGTGGAGAAAAAGCAGCTGCCTCAGCACCTGCCGGCCCCCAGTGAAAATCAAAATATCAATAAGCTCTTATAGCATTAAAGAAAATGCCTAAATCTGACACTTTCTCTCCGTCCATCCCATTCTCTTTTCCTTTGCCAATATCACTCAACCACTTACACTTGGCATGGGCCCACTGGAGAGTTTTACATGTACATTAAGAGAGGCTTTCTGCCTCTATTTGTCCTCTTCCGCCTCTTCCTCCTCCCCACTATGTCTATTAAAGTAAATATAAACTGGGTTGTGTGGTGACACATAGTCCATCCTCATTCATTTTTGAGGAGGTGATTGACAGAAGCTGAACAACAGCCCAGGTCAAGAAAGAAAACCGCAGTAGGACCAACCGGTGAGTCCAATAATAATCTTAATGTTTCCCTGCGGTAAAAAAGTCAGAGTCAAACCTCCCCACTGTTTGTTCCATTAGAATACAGTGGGAATAACTCAGGTTAAGATAGGCCATCACTTTAAAAGCACAGACCGACCTCATGAAAAATACGCCCTGCCAGGGGAAAGAAGAAGAATGATATGATACATATAAAAGTGCTACAGAAGTGGGCCGAATAAGCAAAAAGAGATATCACAGAGTGGGAAGAGTTTAAGTAGGGAGTAAGGTGTGGAAGGGAAGAATGGCCTAGGGCAGGAAGAGGATGGAAAGGGGAAGAAAGGGATGGGGGTCTGGGAGGAAGACGAGTGGTGGTAAAGCTGAATGATTGCTCTGTGAGAAATATTATTGATGATTCAGGCAGTGTGAATTATTAATGGAGAGCGAAAAGCATCTTTGAACGTGTCTCTGACATTCAATACTGCCAGAGATCAATGAGCTGGCATGGACGCAAAGAGGAGAGATGAAGGAAGGAAGAAGGAGGAGAGTTCAGAAGGGAGGGAAAAAAAAAAAAAAAAAAAAAAAGGTAACAGAGAGAGGAGGGAGGGAGGGAGGCCATTTTTTGACATGAAGAGTATTTCAGATTTGGAGCTTGTCAGAAAAGGTTAGGATCTAGGATAGGAGAACAAGACGACCAACTGCAAGGAGTCATGTGACGACAGTGAAAGTGATTGGCTGTGACATTGTGCTGGGTCCAATGCTCCTCCTTAAACATAGCAGACAGCACCACAGCTCCTCCTCCCCCACAGGCTGGAGAAGGCTTATCTTCCCCTTGTGTTCCAATCGTATCATTATGTGTGTTAGTTTAAAAGTCCAGCAGATTCTTTTGAGGCGTCTGTAGTTAAAGATGGCTCCCTGAGCTTTTTTTTCCAGTAATCTGATCCATCATCACTGTCTGCACTTTTACACCAATTTGCCAACTTCAGTTTAGTCTATCCTGACCTTGCTGTCAAGATAAAATCTGAGAGGTAAGAACTATTATATCAATAAAATGCAAGCACTGATTCAGCCAAAGGTTATTTAACACTGCCTGTTGGAATACCTCACAGTAGCTTCTAAAATGTAGGCCCTACTTTGAAAAAAATTAATTGTGTTAGTTCTTCAGGATTCATCAAGGAAGGTTCTCTGCAGGGAATCAATCAAAGCACAGGACACATTGATCATATTCAACTAGCTCACTGAACTTGCAAAATATTTAATGATTAAAGAGTAATATTTCACCCTGTTAAATCCAACCCAATCAGCAACAACAAAAATAAAAGACATGCAGAGGTCTTTCCTACCATTCCCTACCCCTGCTTTGCAAAGCAAATCTGTATGTATGTATGTATATATATATATATATATATGAATATATATATATGAATTAGACTGATAAGGCTCTTCTCTGGACCTACATGTCATATCAACAGTTTTAAGCTTCAAACGTCAGTTTATAATTTTTGATCATGAGGTTTAATTTTTCTGGGAGCTGTGAAGTTGTCAAATATCAGAGCTAACCTTAACAAGAAAAGCTTTAAATGTTTAGAATCCATCAGATTTCTGCAACAGTAATACTTACTCAGATTTTTTGGGAATTTAGGCTCCCTCTAGTTGTTTGCATATGCAGCACATCTATGAGCATCTTCTGAAAAGCAATGTGATTAAAAAGATACTCAAAGAAAAATAAGAGCTTCATCCGGTTTCTCTGCATCTTCCGAGCAGTGGAGTAAAGTAGAAACCTGAACCTTTTACTGAGAGATCAGGGGTCGGAGGACCTTTCAGAAAAGGCTGATCCTAAGGGACAGACTGTCAGGCCCACTCAGACGCTCCCCAAAACACAAACACGTGAGCTGTTTGTTCGGACTGTCATTCCTCACACTCTGGCATGGACATTGTTGAGAGTGACACTAAAAGGAGACAGGGCTCAACTCCCATTGCCACAGTAACAAGCTGATGGGTAGACAGACGAGCTCTGGCCGCCACACCTGATCATTGGGCAGGATGATCGTTTTTTTGAGACACATGCAGCAAGCTTTGGCTTTCTAGCTCCGCAATGTGTTTATACATGTACAATGGCACAATGTGGATGAATAACATCTATACTTCTGTGTTTACAATTGTGTAGTCATCAAATATTTGGTAGCTCTGTTCTAAAAGCTCTGGAGAGGCTTCAATACTGAAAAAAATAAACTCCAGTGTAATTTAATAGTTTTTTTTATTTAATATGTGTTGGGTAAAAGGTGACCATTTTTTTTTGTATTTTTACATCTGTTTCTTTCTGTTTTTCAAGATTATTCCTGCTGCCTGGCATTCATCCAGATAAGACTCAGTTCCCATCACTAGGCCCGTCTGAATGCTGACATACATGTTTTTTTACTATGTGAGAGCAATGTGAGCAAAATCCAATGTTTTTGCATCTATATATTGTATGTCATTTAATGCAACACTTTATGATAAAAAAAGGGCACTCTTTGACGGGAAGTGAAGAATGTACAATATTCCTCCCTGATGTGTCTATTTTTAGTACTTGAGACACAAAGAACATTCTGGTTCCAGTTGTTTGTATTCTACAGCAAAACGGGACATCTACTTTTATATGGATCTATTCATGAAAATAGCATGATTTAAATCTGCTCTTAGTTTTTAGGCACTGGTGCTTCATGTACTATGAGCTGATGTACTCAAACTTTTGTATGAGGATTAGAGAAAACACATATTTGGAAAATTGAATTAAAGTCACATAAGATTTAAAGAAAATCCCATGAACATGAATAAACCCTGAATTTCTTTACTGAAAGTTTGAATATGACTGATATCAACAACATGAATTAATCCAGTAACATTAAGTCAACATTATTTGTAAACATGATGATAATAAACAATAGATTGTATTAATAGATAAAAAAATTAATGGAACTTAACTACACACTGCTTAGAATTAGACTTAGACAACTTTTATTGTCATTTTGAATACACAGAGTTTACACAAAAGGAAATTTCCTTTAGTAAAGCTTTCAGACAGTAAATTAACATTTCCATTCCATAAAGTGTAGCAGTGATGAAATGTAAAGAGTGTAGGAGGAAAAAAAACATGGTGCAAAAAATGCATTGATATGGAAGTTCAGAGCATTAATATGTATGGTGCAAATATGCAGTATTTTTGGTTTGGTGTTACCAGTGTGATGCAGCATTTGTTACATGATTTAGAGTTTTTTAGAGTTTTTAGAAAAACTGAATTGTCATTGTGTATCCAAAGAGTGCATACAGAACAGAATTCTGTTGCATGCAGCTTAGAACAAGAATGAGGTTGTTGTATAAAAAAACAACATTACAATATAAAGTGCAGCAGTGATGAGACCTACCAATACAAGAAGAAAACATTTTTTTAAACAAAAAGGGTAAGGAAGAATGAAAGTTAGGGTCCAAAAAATGACGGTGCAAAAACTCTGCCATAAAGTTTCCCAAATGAGTGTTGGGTTATGGTTGAGGTGGAATAAACTGCAGTGAGATCTGCAGTTCAGCTTATCCAAAATGGGACCACTCCATAGAGGATTGACCCCAAATTTAATTATTGATACCAAAGGAATAAAATGTCAAAGCAGCAAACCCTCAAGTGGCCCTAGACTAATCCCCTTCCAGGTTTGCTTTGATCAATAAAGGATGTTTTTAATGATGTACATTTTTATGATGTACTGTGAGCAGCACTATGCCAATACCCCACCTGATTTTTCATTAACATATCCCTCCTGAATGCAGCTTCTCCTTTGCTTGCCCCAAATCTCGTACAGGTGTGTCGTATGGTGTAGCCAGGCAACTCAAAAGTTATTAATGCATTAAGGTGTGGTTTAGGAGTTTAGTTTAGTAGAGAGTTGCTTTCTGGTACCATCAATTCCACTTTATAACAGGCCATCAGGTTGCTGTACAAGTAGAGCAGGAATTTGGTCTGCACTGCCAGCATTAAGTTGGGCATATTCCCACTGCATGTTGGAGTCTGGCAGGGCTGCTCTCTGTCACCAGTCCTGTTCATGATATTTATTGATAGGATTTCCAATCACAGCCAAGGGCTGGAGTGGGTCTTGTTTGGGAACCAGTGAAATTTGTCCCTGTTTTTGTTGTTGTTGTTTTGATTGTTTTGATTTATAACAGCTTTACTTTCCTCTCACATTTTTAAAGTACCGGTAGTTTTTTTCTAAAAACACTATAGCAAAAATATGAGAGTATGAGATTACAATTTATATCCAAATTGTGTGGGAACGGATAAAAGTAAATAATAAATCAAGTATTAACATGTCAGAAACAACAATAAAAATGTTGCATGTTGAATTATTTATAATTTCTTAGTGACTTTAACCTTGCTGATGGTAAATTTACAGATGAGTGATTGAAGGCTTTAAATTGATTTATTGATTGATTGATTGATTGATTGATTGATTGACTTTATTGATGTCACAGTAAGGAAAAGGACATGTTACATCAACTTAAACAATACAATACAATATGTACAGACAGTGTGTCCACATATGACAGCTTTTTTTTAATAGCAGGATTATTATACAGGGTTATTGCACAGGGTGTTTATATAAATGGATATTTTTATATATATAAATATCCATCTATATAAACACCCTGTGCAATAACTAGGTGGATACAGGTTATTGCAAAAAAACATTCAAGCATATACATTCCAAGAAACATAGTTAGAATACTATCCCAACAGCTACGGTCTTGACTGAGTCTAAAACATATACCGTCCGCCAGACACAAAGATTGTGTCTCTCAGGTGAGAGGGAAATCTTTAAAAGTGCTATCAAACCTAGGAATGGTCTTGAATACAACACAAACTGAATTTGATACACTGTTTCCATTTGTTCTAACATCCTTTGCTCCCCTCACCCATCTTATCCTGCCGTTTTTCTCCTGTGAGCTCTAATACAAAGGGACATGTGCGATTGACCTGCTCTAAAGCACTAACAGACTGTCTGGCCCCTGCATGGACACTAAAGAGAGACTGGCTATTAACCTCCATCACCCAGCCTCTCTCACTCTCACTGTCCTGTCATTCTCCCCTCTTTCTCTGCTTCCACTTCAATATTACCACCTGAAAATTGCTGTGGGTGAGTGATTGGCCAGTTTGTGGTTGTATCGGCCGGAGGCCTGTCACAAGGGTTAAGAGTGGGGTCAGGGGCTCTGTCTGACACATTGAGCTAGTGGGTTTTATATGCATGTATGCCATTGTTGATGACTGTGGATAGAGGAATTCACTACAGTAACTGGACTAATGATATGACTGATACCGAATTAGCTGTATTCAGTCACGATGAGAACCAAAAACATAAGTGTCAAGAGTAAGAACAGATAAAAACGAACTATGGTTGGTCATTAGGTAAATATTTAAAGAAAAAAAAGCAGTCTCAGTTTTGTGATAACCTACCTCATATAAACTGTAAAGTGTTTTACTGTAAAATAGCAGTAAAGAACTGGCAGCATGGTTCCTATTATGTCACTGTAACTGAAAAATACACCATTTAATGTTTTTAAGATTACTTTCACAATACATTTTCTAATTCTACAAAAAAATATTTTTTTTAGAGATCAGCATATTATAGCAATTGGGAAAAAAAAACACAGCTTCTTGATCCAGTTTGATGTATTTATTTAAACAGGAATGTTTCAATTAGAATATTCCAATATTCAAACAGTGCCTTCTTTCTAAGAAAAAAAAACATATCCGTTGTATTAACCTTTTGAATCTTCTTGTAATATTCCATTTATTGTAATGCATGGTATATATACCATATATTTTAATGTGTGTAATTCCTCTGAGAGTCAAAACATGTCAGCAAGTAGCAATCAGACAGTTGGTTAGACTCAGATTAAAGACAAACAACTTCACTAGCAGGGGTTCAGACTCTGTAAACGAAAGAGAAATACAGTGAGATTAAAAAGAGAGAATTAAAGCAATGAGACAAGTCGGTGTCTCTGTGTGTGATGGTATTGAATAATCTCACCATTTTAAACGAAGTCCCACTCAAAGGCCATCAGTCTTCTCAGCAAAGTTGACACATACGGATTGACTGTTGTCAACGTCTTGCTTGTGGCTTTGACAGTTTTTTTTTGGCAAGACTTTAACCATCCAGCCTTGGTGCCTCGCTCTGCGTTTATACCAAGGAATCTCCTGAAAAATATTAGTGTGTCTTTAGACACTGTACTGTAAAACTCAAGTTGAGTAACTCATACATTAACATAACAAAAAGCAGCAGATGTTCACAACAACGTACCATTGAAAAGATAAAAAAAAAAACATGTTTTAGGGAAAATATCTAACCTCTGGAAGAATTAAGAGTGCAGAGAGATTGAATATGATGCCATGATTCCCTCACATATGACATGGCCCTTGAGGCTGACCATTCAGAGCTGAATAGAGCTTCCTTTTGTCACCCAGCAACTTCACAAAGAAAGTTCCAATCAAGTTTTTACTAAATATCTCTTGTTTGAAATGATTTATGCTGAGCAGAGGAAAAATAATTTCACCATGTGTAGTACAAAGCAAAAAATAGCAGTCTTACACAGTGATATCTATTGTGATTACGTAATTAAGGTCCAATTTAAGTCTTCATAAATTCACTGGTAAAATATGTATGTCGAAAGTTATATTATTGTAAAATGTTGCCGAAATACTTCACATCTATTTACAAAGTAAATAAAACAGCTACTCGCTAATTAACTTGTTAGATGTGGATGGATAAACAGAGCAGCAAATTGATCTTCCCACCTATAATTTGAGGTGAATTTCCCAAAATGCAAAAAGAAATACCTCATGATACCGTCATTCAATGACTTGAAATAATTATTAGTGGTAAAATGCTGTATTTTCAGAAAATAGTATAGCTTGTTCAAAGAAGAGTAGTGATTAGCACTCAAAACCTTGGACCCAGATTTAAAGCACACGGATCAGTTTGAGAAACAAGCGTTTATTTAATAAGGCGTGCGTTCAGTCTGAGCCCAGAAGAAGGGATGAAGTCCCATGATTTTTATACCAATTTAAATCAGACTGTATTTAATAGCACTTCTAATACAGATAATGCAACATAGAGTGCTTTACAATAATAATAATAATAATAATAATAATAAAACATTTAGTTTAAACTAATAAATACATCCTGCTAAATATGTATATACAATATCTCTATTAACTGTTTTTTCACTAATTGGTAGACTTTCGTTGTCCAGCAAGGAAAATGACAGGGACAATACTGGACCAGACATCCTCCATTATATCTTAAGCAATGAGGGATCTCAGGGAGATGGACATTGCTGCAGCTGCATGGAAATAGTTTCGTCATTAGATGTCTATGGAAGAGGAAAGGATGATGTGGCACATGCAGGGGAGAAAACTAAGGATGCTCTTTGAAATAATGCTTTCGAGGCCTCCAGTTCTCACAGACTCCGCAGCATCATACATATGGTACTGAGACTTCATGCTACCAGTGTGGACCTGCATACTCCACCAGCACCCCAGCAAAGCATTGAGAGATCAGATATAGATACCTGAAATCATCCTTTGGTAGTGCATGAAGTTTTCTTTTTTACACTTTTTTTGTGTTGCACTGCATTATGCAGTATTTCTGCACCTGTCACTTATGCATGTATATGTTATTTCTATATTTAATTGGTTTGATAATCTTTAATTCTGTTCATTTTTTAAGCCTGGCAGGTGCCCTTTGTATTTGAATAACTGTCCCCAGTCAAGGAGAAACAAATCGCTTCCCATTTGAAACTAATTCTCAGTATGCATCATTTGCTCTGTTCATGGGACGTTTGGTGAGACGATCCCACACACAGAAGGAGGAAGAGTACGATCAAAAGTCAGAGAGGCAAACAGGGACCTCAGGCAGCAGTGGAGTCCCCATAAAGCCAAGGTTAATCCCTCTGCCTCTCCATCAATCACTGAGCAACTGAAGAGAGGGGTGTCTTCGAGGGGTAAGGGGCCACTTTCAAGTCGTGTATATATGTGTGTAATGAAAAAAAAGAGACATGGTGGGGGATTGAGGGGAAATACAGTTATTGGGGAGGGACTCACCCATTGTCTCCCCAAGCACCCATAAAGGGCACAGGAGCAAAGGGATCATAAGCCTCGTTTGGCAGGAATTATGGCTCCTAAGACAAAGCAGACAGACCGGAGCAATAATGGCTCCGGATGTAGTTGTCACGGTAACCAGCAGGTGCTGATGCTGGCGGGCCAAGAAAGATGCAGGGTGGACAGCAGCCAGGACAACACAGACAGAGCAGTAGAGACATCACTGTCACTAGTAATCAATGGTGAGCAGTAAGATGGGGAGGTAGCAGCAGCAGTTAGCCATCCACAGAAGCAGGTACAATGTTTACCACAGAGGTTTGGGGTGATAGAGACTCAATAACAATCTGTTAAAAATTAACAACTTCAACAAAATTCTTACTGGACTTCCAATGCATATAAGAAAACTCTAAATCTAAATCTCTAAATACCATCACATACAGTATGTGGTTCAGTTATTGCAAAACAGGACAATGTTTTAACTTTAAGTACATATGAGATTAACTTTTCTTATTGTCTTTCCTTGGTGCTAAAATGTCCCCAAAAATCATACAGTTAAAAAGTAGAATTTTACTTTAAAAAGATAAAATCATATTCAGTAATTACATGCAGGCCTAAAACACACTCTAGGTACAATAAAAGTACAGACTTACTTTTAAAAACAAAATGTGAACTTTGATTGAAGTTGGGGTCTTTCTTGAACAGATGTGGTACAGAGGGTAAAATAGAACCTGATAAAAAAAAATGTAATTGTTGGGAGGTAAACCCTTAAGAAGTGGACCTTTTATATGTGCCAAATATTTAAGATTGCTAGAATTTTAACAGAGATGGCAAAAGTACTCACTTTCCGTACTTGAGTAAAAGTACAGATACTTGTGCTAAAAAATACTCTGGTAAAAGTGGAAGTACTGATTAAACTTCTTTACTCAAGTAAAAGTAACAAAGTACAGGCTTGTAAGTTTACTTAAAGTATAACAGTAAAAGTAGAAACCACTTTTTTCATGCCGTTGCCTACATTTTAAATGGATGTCTGCCAATAGGACTAGATCTCCGTTG
>NW_015151348.1:166622-170906 GCF_000732505.1 Cyprinodon variegatus
ATTATCAGAAAAATCTACTTGAGTACAGTAACGAAATATTTGTACTTCGTTACTTCCCATCTCTGAATTTTAAGATTCCATATTTCTTGAGATCATTGTCTGGGCATTGGTCCGCCTAATCTTTTGTTTGTTCTTTTATTTATCTCAGTCAGTTGAAGCTGAAAAATCCATCTGTAACCCCTCTTCAGTCTTATGGTGGAGAGACTAATGTTTTCATCCAAGATTTTATGCTTCATGAAACTGTCCATTGAAGTCTTTTCTTCCACGGTTGAATTCTGGGTATGATTGGGTCATATTCTCCATCAGATTACATGATGCTAGAGAACTCAGCTTTAGTAGGATGTTACCACAATACTTTCCGCCTGGCCTTAAGTGAACTATTTTAATATTTAGCAAAGAAATGAGAGACATTTATTTGTGTCTGCTATGGCATGGATGGAGGGATTTCAATATATTTACTGCATTATGTATAACTGTGGCCCTAATTGCCTTTACATCATTTTTGTCAAAATTATATTAACCCAATAAGGTAAGAAGCTATGACCTTTTATTGTTCCTTAAATATATATTAGTCCAGAGGACATTGATATATTGAAGGTGATAGCTACAAGTCCTCCCAGTCAGTAAGTGGTGCACTAGAACTTTCCCTTATGCATAGTGTTTTTGTCAGCCAGTTTCCCCATAATGTTAATGCTAACCAAAGGTTACCAATTCAAAACAAAAGCAGCAACCTCTGCATGGCCTCTGATATTGTTTGCTCTTTCAAGTCGGCACCAATGCTCAAAAGCTAGCCTTATGTAGATATTTTTATATGAAAGCTCTTTGTCTATTTGTAGTGGATAGATGGTTTAAATGACAAACTGAGACGAAGAGCATTTGTAACTGAATAATCAGTCAACTTTTTTGACATATCAACATGTGAGCAACATGAATATTGTCTAAGCTGTGAAAGACAAAATGTTATTAGTTTTTAACCTTACCATGAAGATTTATGGGTTTTTTTCTGTATCTACACCACAATGAAGCTACTAGAAAATAATTTGCACTGTTCTTTTGTTTTTAAATAAGCAAATTCAGCAAAATTTGTGAATTTGCCCTTTGTACACAACAGTTTTGTTGCTTCTCTTAATAAGGCCTAAATCAGTCAAACCCAACCTTTCTCATAAAAGCAGTTCCTTTGCAAAGATTTCTATTTTGGAATATTTGTGTGGCATTTTTTTCATAAAGTAAAGGTATAGAAATAGTTTATTGATATCATAATGGAGAATTCTCTGCATTTAACCCATCCCCCTGGGGAGCAGTGGGCTGCCACCGTGCAGCCCCCAGGGAGCAGAGTGGGGTTAAGAGTCTTACTCAGAGACCCAGAGTGGAGACTGTGGGGATCGAACCGGGTGGCGACAGTGGCGTTGGATGTAGGAGTTTGCCCTAAAATCAAAGGATTGATGGTTCAAGCCTCGACTCCGACTTTCAGTGTCGTTGTGTCCTTGGGCAAGACACTTAACCTGCATTGTCTACTGATGGTGGTCAGAGGGCCCGGTGGCGCCAGTGTATGGCAGCCCCACTTCTGTCAGTGAGCCCCAGGGCAGCTGTGGCTACAATGTAGCTTGCCACCATCAGTGTGTGTGTGAATGGGTGAATAAATGTAGTGTAAAGCGCTTTGGTCAAGTCTCCTGACTTGAATAAAGGTGCTATATAAGTACATGCCATTTACCATTTCACTTACAACCTTCTCAGAGCACAAGCGCACTGCTCTGACCACCAACACCCCCCAGCTAAGATATAGAAGGCTGGGCCATAAAAAAGAACTGAACAATTCCCACTTTTAAAGTTAGTTCTGATTTAAAACATCTAAATTTATTCTAACTTTTCAAATGTAATTTTATTAAAAGTAAAGCTTAAGATAATTTATCCAGTTCCATTTTCTTGCAGACCGTTTGGGTATTTGGCATTTTTGTGGTATTAAAGCCATGCTTTGCACATATTTTGCTCTGTCTTTCTGCCTCTCACTCCTTATGTCTCAGAGGGTCATTTGCCTGTACAGATGAGATTATGAGCTATAATGGAGGAGGTGAGGAGTGCTGAGACAAGGAGAAATGGCCTGCCGTGCAGATAGAAGATTTGATGGTTAGTCGATAGCTCTTCTCGGTCGTCAGAAGCAGGGAAGGAGAGCTCAGAGAGGGGCCACACACGGACCTTGATTCTATGGAAATGCATTATTTGTGAAGATTACCTGAAACGGTCTCGGAAAATCATTTTGGCATGAACTAACCTTGAACATTCCCATACTTATGTAAATGATCTCCATCAGTGGTAATCAATGAATGGAATAGCCTTGAGGTTCTTAAATGTTACAGAGAACATTTTCAGCTGTTAGTTCTGTCATAACAGCCTTGTAAGACAAGATGGGGGTCACGCTGTCAATTCATCATTCTTGGCCCCTAACAAGTTCAATCAAATTTGTTTTCATCTGTTGATTTTTTCTGAGGTTATGAAATAATAACAAAAAGATGAAAGGGTTAGTTAACACATTTTTCAGTAGAAGAAAGATTCCTTAAGCTGTCAATCAACTTCAAGACTGGGCTGTCTGTCCTCATAAGGCCTCTGGAAAAAGGACGCAATGACAAGAAGCACCTGAGGATTTAACTCCTCACCAACTTTGACAGGAAGCATGAATGACACATGACATGAAGTCAGATTCTGAGTGCTGCCTGCTGCTAACTGCTGCTCAGAAAAAGACCTCTGATTGACCAGATCTGACACGAAAACAAGACTACTCCCACATGAGGAGGGTTGGTGAGCGGACGAAGGACTGAGAAACATAGAGCCTAAACTATAGGACCTCCCTACTATGGTAATACTGAAACCAAAGCTGACAATTTTTCAGACAATAATTTGATTTAACCCCAAAATATAATTTTCTTTTAAGTTCACAAGGAAAGATACATTTTAATATTTAAGATAATACCACTTCAGAGCAGGGCAGCTGGAAGTCATTTTGAACAGGGGGTTGCTGTGAAATTGTTTTTTGTTTTGTTTTTTGACAAAAGAGCTATGACTCTATAGGCCCAATGGCATAACTATCGGTAAGCAGAGACTGCTGTGGCTTAGGGGCCCTTGACCTCTTAGGGGCCCCGTCATGAACACCTGGTAGGCACCATACGCAATTGTGGACTAGGACGTCTCTTTGCAGATGTAATGGTGAGAAAAATTTCTCTTATACCACCATGATACTAGGTGGATTGGTGTGTTGTACTTCATATGGGGTCCACCCAGATAATGTTGCTTACGGGCCTACTGTTGTGTTGTTACGCCATTGTATAGGCCTATTTAAAATACAATAAAAGTGAATAAATGAATAGATTGAGATTCACTACTTGACTGTCATACACTCTTCAGTGCACACAACCAGGGTCTGCAACACACATACAACTTCAGTTCTCAGGTGAATAAATGCCCTATTAATTCAACTTCACAATACCACTATAACAACATAGATTTGGTCAGCTGGCATGAACCTGAGTCGGCGTGTTTATGTCACACGTGACTCTATTAGCTCCAAAATCTTTTTACACAAACCACAAGGAAATAATTACATTATTATACTATTTAAATGTTAATAAACTGTTCTGTTCTCCTTTACACAAAGAACACAAGATCAATATAAATCTTTAAAATACTATGGTTATGTTAAACTGCACCAGTAGATATGAAAGTGCGAGACAGCACTATGCTCTTACTTTGAGCTACAGGCAGGGTGCCCTGCCTGGTTGCAGGTGTCCAAATGTTGATGTACGCTCACGGGTAGGGGAGATAAAATCTCTCATGAGCAGACAAATCGGAAATGTGTTTCAGTGCCATATTTCCTCCTCTTTTCTCTCATTAGACCATGTAAATTTAGTAGTCTTCTGCTGCATGCAGGATACGTCTACTCAGCAACCACTAGCTTGCTTGATGTTGCCATGACAACATAACTTCCATGAACTTGTGTTGATCAGGCCTCAAAATAATGTAATAAGGCTCGGGCACATGACGTCACATGTTGCGCGGCAGACATATTGATAGCTGGTCAGCCCACTGTTTACACTTTGACTTCGCGCCTGTAAGGACTAGCTTTCTTCTGCTAGTAGTTTGCTTAGTTTTTTGCCGTTTCATTTTACCTCTGCTGTCGTTATGGTCGCCCGTTGCTGTGTCGTAGGGTGTTGTAGCGCAAGCTGTGACTGGACGGGGAAAAAAATCACAAATGGATTGTCTTTTTTACCGTTTTCCAACCTGGAGGCGTCTCAA
>NW_015151348.1:171045-179188 GCF_000732505.1 Cyprinodon variegatus
GTTTTTTATACATTTGTATTAAATTTCAATGTTTCTCCTAGGGAGCGGCTATGCTTCAGAGGATATCCTGCATTAATTCCCAACTGTGGGTTCAGCATCCAATGCTTGCACAGATGAAATTGATAGAGTTTTCAAGAAATTTAATTGACTTATAGAAATAGTATCATCATAATTATTAGAAAAAGAAACAAACAGTGGATTATGGTTAAAAGAGCAAAAGCAGTTAGGTTTCCAGTAATGACTTTGTGAATTAGTGTGTTAATAATGATCAAAATAATAATAATCATTATAATCACCTTTATTTATAAAGTAATTATGATACAACTTCCAGTTAAATTTGTCCTCAGCATTTAACTCATTTGGCGACGCCCAAGGAGCATTCTGACATTTAATGTTTTTAACCACGGATCTAGCAGCCTTTTCAAGACACAGCCGCCCTGCTCTATACTGTAGCCACTAGGCCATCATTAGGATCCTTCAATCGTTGTGGTTAAGGATAGTGGTTGAAGCAAACTGCTTTAAAATGAACTGCTTATAGGTCACTTAATGCCTGATTGTTAACAATTCCAGCGGGAATCAGGCTCCTGTTTTGTGATGTCTGCTTTACGCTTCCTGGATACTTATATGACTTCCTTTAAATTTAAATTACCTCCTGCAAAATTTATTAGAATATTTTAGCCAATTTGCGAACTTTAAATTCAGGCTTTAAAGTGTATTTAAAGTGAATAGGTATGCTTTGTAACATCACACAGCAGAGTTACTGCATGGTGTGAAAAAAGTTCTTGTTAGGTCAACGGTTCTTTTCAACACTTTTTTTGGTTGTCTTTATTTACACTTTTTTAGCAAGACCTGTACTAGTTGTAATTTGGCAAGAAAAAAAAAGCTATTTTTTAGCAGTTAGATTCCACCATTGATAGGGTCATGTTTCTAAAATGGGATCTGTATCATTATTTTTAATCTCATTTTAACTATTTGGTATAAGATTGGCAAAGACATTGAGAAAAACTGAATGACCACACATAACATTCAATTTTCTCTACTGCTGTATAATTTCATGTCATTTGGTTGCCAAATGAGTTAATAATAATAATACATTAAATAAAACAACATTTTCAGATAGGCTTTATTTTTTTCTTTATACTGACCTCAGAAAAATGATGCACTATTTATCCTTAAGTTATGTTTTTAAGCCTTTTTTCAATGTTACAACTGTATTAAACTTGCCATTTATCTTAAAGGCTATTTATTATTTATGCAATAATTGTAAGACAATACTTATGATTATCTTAAAACTACAACCACATTTTTCTTTTTTGCCAGAAGGCTTGCTTTCTCCTGCCTTGGTCTTTGCTGCAAAATAAACACATGGGCAACAAAACTTTAGACCAAACCGAGTCAAACCCTGTAATGTGCGTGCAGAGCTGTTTGTGTCTAAAATGCATGAGAATCTGTGCAGTGAGCTGGGTCGATATGCATGGCCGCACCCACTTCAATGCATGAAGTCTATTTGCTGCTCATTCATATTTATCTGCTGCACATTTGGATGCTCTGGACCACAGCTGTTACTGAGCTGGTAGAAGTTCAGGGGTTAGATGTGAAGCGGCCCACTCCTGCAGCACTGCATCTGTTTGCAAACAGTTCAGCTCATCTTTTTATGTTGGTAGATTTTTGTTTGAATGGGAACAGAAGCAATAAAAAAGCTGTAATAGTGTTGGGCTAATTTGGGAAGAAGACACAGAATGAGGCACACACTCAGCACCTATCAATACGGATACTAAGCCATCGATCAAGCGGAATCTCAATTATCTTAACCTTTGCCCCAGGGCCTCTCTACTTCTACATATGTATAAGACACTCCATCACAGTGAGAATGATGGTGTGTTAGTCATTGACAGTAAACCTTTCTAGAAATATTGGTCAAAACTGATTTTAATTAATCAGTCTCTAATATTTACATTGACTTTGGTTCAGATTTTCTTTTTGGCTTGTTGGCTCATATGAAATGTGTATGACACACCAAGGAAGATACAAGTGACCCCTTATACTAAAAAATCAATTGCAATAATTTAACCACATTTAAAGTTAATTATGATTATTTCAGTTTGTTATTATAGATATCAACAAATTACGCCTAATTTTGAGGCACATTTCTTTTTGTTGCAAAAAGTATAAGGAAACCAAACAGTTTACATGGAGTCATTGACTTGCTGCATTCACTTCTCTTGAATGAGCTTGAGCATTGTGTCAATGACTTTGCAGCAAGGGATTGCTCCAAAGTCGAAGATACAATTCAAATTTAAAATGCTGAACTTAATCTGAATCCTTGCTCATCTAACCCCAAAACACAATTTAAATGGCAGAAAATAGGAAAGTGGGAAGCAAACAGCGTGATTTCCAAAGCTAATTTTAAAACCGTTTATTCTGTGAATCTTATCTGTGGATCATATCAGAAACACTTTTACAACATTTTAATGTTGTTACAACCAAATATAACCAAGTGGCTCTTGCAGAACAACCAACCTTCCAACTTCAGACCTAGCCACAGCTAGCAGTGTTCTGCGTTGAAATAATTGCTGTAGAATAGTCTGGATTTCTCAATAACTTTAATGGGAAAATTTTACCAGAATACTACTTCATAAATACCGTCTCCTGTCAGTCATATTATTTGCGCATTATTGTGAATGCAGCAGCGTACTGCAGTGAAGTGGGCAAATTTTACGTTGTGTTTGGGCTGGAAAATGTCAGTAAGCTCTTGCAACTCTTAATGTGAATCGCAGCACATTGGCTGCCTTAACTAGTCAGCCACTATGCTATGCAAGACACAGAAACACACTTCACCTATAGCTGTAATCACATAGTAATGCAATGAGCGACTAGACTGTAAATAAACTAGGGTGACCAGACGTTCCTATTTTCCGGGGGACAGTCCCCTTTCTGGACAACCCGTTCCTGGAAAAGCTATTCCTTGGGAATATGTCCCAGCCTTTAGAGTTTGATGAATAAGAAAAAAAAAGCTGTGTATAAAATGTTAACATGGCAGCCATGTAAGAGCAAAAGTGAGCTTGTTGCTTATAACAATTAAGGGAGCTGTTTAAAGTTTCTTTTTTTTAAGAGAGCAGCTGTATATCTAGCATACTGGCACACCAAAATCTGTGACACCCCTTCCTTAAAAAACACAAGTCAGAAGCCCATTGTTTATTTTCTTTGCTTACACAAAGTTGGTTCAAACATACGTTATCTTGGAACACATTTTCTTTTTGACCAATGTCACGTAATATCACAAAACAGCTGTTATAATACTGAGATGGAGATGAAGCAGAAAAGGAAGTGAATCAGAACAGATACAAATATGAAGACTGATAGAAGAGTAAGCCAAAAGAATGAAAGGGGCAGAAGACTGTTGGAAAAAATGGAGGGAAAAACAAACAGTTCTCTGTGTTTGAGGCCAGCAAAGAGTAACTGAAGAAGAGGAGTATAAATGGGAGACTGAACAAACACTGGGCTAATCAGCAGATGAGGGACAGGTGTGGATGGAAGAAACAAGGGGAAGGAGACTGACCCCAGTCGGCCTCGGCACACTGAGCCTGGTTCTGCTGGAGTTTTCTTCCTGTTAAAAGGGAGTTTTTCCTCTCCACTGTCGCTACAAGCATGCTTAGTGTGAGGGATTGCAATCGAGTTAATGAGTCGATGTAATCAACTGGTTTTCCTTAGAGTAAAAACTTTGAATCAATTTGACTGTATGATCTGGTTGAATTGAGAAATACATTAACATGTGTTGTGAATTGGATCTATATAAATCAACTGAATTGAATTGAACTGACACAAGAGTCAACAGAGGCTAAACAACAAATACATAAGAACTCAAATACAACCAAACAACTACAATAACACAAAATGGAAATAAAGCCGATGAAAACTCAAAAATAAAACTTAAACAGAACCCAAACCATGGCAAACTCCAACTCAAAGTGAGAAATTGACTAAAGGTGTTCTGCTATGCCAACCACTTATAATAGATTTTCCAAATTAAAATATAAGCTGTGGATTCCTAAAGAAAACAACACTAGAAATAAAAAAGCTACAACATTTATTAATAAAGAGGTGGATTTAAGTTGTGTGGAAAGTAAATATACATTAACAGTAGCCTTTTTTAGCAGAGATTATATTTTATTATTCAGTGTAAAAGGTTATGTCCTAATTGTGGATTTTATTAAGCTTTTTTATAAGATTAAAAAAAAAGAAATGTTTCATCATTGGAACCCCTTTATTTTGATTTCTTAACATGTGATGATAAAGCATCTTGACTTCTCCTTTTCTAGGATTTGGATCTCAAACTGAACTGGTGATGAAAACCTCTGAGTATTTGACGACTTGTTTCCTTTTTCTGCTCCTCCCCTGAATTCCCTTTAGCTCTTTAACGTCCAACCATCTTTTCCTCTTCTACAACCCCCCCACCCACACATGTCTTTCTCCGTCTCACTCCGCCTCTGACACCCTGATCAATTCCCCATCAAATCCTAATGCTGCGGTTTAACTCAAGTGTGGCATCTTAATTAGAACGATAACTGCACACTGTCAGGGTCATCGACTGCGCCGGACGCCAACCAATGCTTTTCATCGACAGGCTGCCAGCGCTCAGAGAGGCTCTGAAAACAGGGGACAGGCTAACTGAGGGTGGGGTGGTCCCAGAACACTGGATGAGCAGAGCTGACGATGAAAAGACAGACTGGTTAGCACTGGGGGCGGGGGGGTTAGGTTTACCAGAGAGAGAAGGAAATGAAGACATCTGATGATGTCTCAATGTTTTCCAAGCTTCGCACCTTTCATTCTTTGGGACTCTGCTCCATTCAGCCTCAAACATAGAGAACTGATTAAATTGTCCTTAAAAGGCAGTTAAGTTAAATTAAATAGAAGATAAAATAGCAGTAAGGAAATTTTAATGATTGCAAATCATTGTTGAATTCAGAACAAACAGGAAAGAGAAAAAGGGAATATAAAGCCATTAAATTAAAATGTAGTTCTCAATGTATATGTTAAACTCTGTTAGAAAGCAAAGAATATTCTAGACTCATGAGTAAAATTAATTTGTCTTTCTGTAGGATTATTTCTGAAGAGGCATTATAAAAGAGCAGCAAGTTTATGTTGTATCTTTATTACATATTCTGGAAAAACAGTAATAATACTTCAGATGAAATGTAATAATCTATTGTTCTGCAAAATTAAATAATTAATAATTAATGTTAGTAATCACAACAGAACAACTATATTTAACTAAAACTTTAAAACAACATTCAAAATATAAGCAAACTAAAAGTATAACTTATAAAGTCTGTTAATATGCCTTAAGTTTTTGTCATACTACAGGTCTCTCTCTCTCTTCTCTGCAGGACATAATGGGCAGGTGCGGTTCTTCTCAGTTAATTAGGAGTCTACTTAAGGAGCTGGGACCAGGAGGAGGGCGTCAGTTCTTTCTCGCTACTAGCGTGGTATATGACCAACCCACTTTGCTCCTTGATATTTCTAATTCCGCGTCTTTGTAATTTCCCTTCAAGTTCAACCATCAAGCCAAAAGAACCTCCAAGCCCGGACCTTCCTCATCATTTGGATCTCTCAGGTCACCAGTCTGCCTCAGCCCACCTCCAGGAGCCCGCCTGCCTGTCCACCCTCCTACACACCAGCACAATAAAGAGTCTCAGTTTGCACCTGGACCCAGGACACCATCCTCCAGAGCCAAAGACAAACTTCGAATCCCGTGAGTTCAGCATTCTCCACCTCCCCATCTTCTCTGACCTTTTATTCACCATTACCCTAATCTTTCTCCCAAGCAGAACCCAGGATGATCCTGCCAGGCACCATTTTCTGTTCCCTACACAATAAACTTCTTCTTTAACCTAAACTGACTGTCTCAGTGGTTGCGCTGGTTCAGAGCTGTTCTTCTCTAAATATGACAGTTTTAAGATATTGTTGAGTTTTTTAACATAATCATCTGAAATTGTAATTGAAGTTTGTATAGAAAAAAAAACTGTATTGAAATATTTAAGGTAAAAAAAGAAAAAACACTTGTTATGGCAGACATAGGTAGCCTGGCCAGGCAGACTGACACACACAGGATGTTAAACAATGGGCAAAAACTAAAATATATACCCCCTCACTGCCTCCCTCCTATTAAATTTTTAGTACAGAATAAAATCAAATTAAATTATTCTATTTAATAAACAAGAATTGTAAAAGTGCTGCATATTTCTAACTTATCAAAAATAATTTGTCATACAGATGAAGTGTGGGGTGGAGCCTGCAGGCCTGTGACCAATCCACAGCTGCAACATGCCGACACACAGAGGTGTCAGTTACAGCCAGCCGTTCACACAGAAAGCAACCCTGTAACTATTTTTGGACAAATTTTATAAGTAGACTCTATGGATGATTGAAATAACCAAAACTGCAACCAAAAAAAGAAGATTTAGCCAAGAATATACCAATAATCCTTTCCACGTGTAATAAACAGTTCATTAATTATTCACATTTTTCTCACTATTTTATAGAAGAAAATGTGGCTAAAATGGTCTCAATCTTATGCAAGCCAATGCACAAACAAAAGACATGGGTAACAGTTCAACGGAAAAGGTTTCCTGAGCAAAAATATACAAAATGGCACAAAATTAAAAAACGGAAAACACAGTAAAGCATGATAATATTCCATAATGCCATGTTCTTTACTGTTCTCTATAAGAGTTTTTTTTTCCCCAGTGCTTTTACATTACTTTCCTTTTAGAAGATAGATAAATGGACATTAGAAAATGAGTTAACCAGTTGTCCCTGTAGAGACATAGCTCTCAGCCGCAGTATTACTATAGTATAGTACTAAAAGAAGTAAACAGAGAAAAGGAAACAGGCAGGGAAGCACATGACAAAAACTGCTACAACGCCAAATATAATAAGCATTAGAGAAATAGAGTGAGAAAATCTTTAAAAACAATCACAATATCAGATTTTTACACCACACTAAGAATCTGCTCTTGTTCATTTTGTCAAGTGGCAATTTGTCCTTGTTTTTCCCTTCTCTAAACGGAGATGAGGGGGAGAAGACGCATGAGAACAAGAGCTGAGAGACAGAGACAGCAGGAGTAAGTTCTCCTTTTTTTCATGTGACAAATAAAGAAATCAATAAATCATTGCAGGCCTTTGACGGTTGTGATGAGGAGGGGCAACCCATTCTTCATAGACTATTTATGAAGCTGTCGCCACTGTCCCCTCTCTCCAAGTGTGTGTTGGACAGGCCCTCGGTCTGCAGGGGGGAGTACTGTCTGAAATATTTAAATGTTTGCGTGCATTTCACACTGGACTTGTGGCCCCTCTCAGAGGGCACAGTCGGCTTTATGAGGCAAGAGAAGGAGGAGGAGAAGGTGAGATGTGTTTGTCAACACATTTGTCTACAACGAACATGGCTGCTTGTAAATAAAGCAATCTTCTCGGCACTTAATGGTCAATCAGAGCTTCCTCCAGGGCCAGTTGTCTTTCCAAAGTACTGACATAAAATGGCCCTGATGTAGAGACCGCCACCGTGGGAGTGTCTAGCTATGTTACAATTCAGGAAGAAAAGAGGATAAGCAGACAACATAAAGATGCTGGAACAAACTGTGACACACATGGACTGAAAGGCCACTCAGTTAAGAAGAGGCCATGACTCCAAAAGCAACATGTAAAAGTCAGATTACGCTTTGCCATACTCCCAGGGAGAAATACATTAATATCTATTCAATGGTCTTATGAAACTAAAATAGAAGAGTGATTAGTTTTACATTTGGGGGGAAGGAGGACGCCTGCAAGCCTGAGAAGAACTGTAAATTAACACAGTTGTTACATCAAGTTCTATTGTGGGTCTGGTGCACTTAATCAAACAGATGCATCATGAATAAAGAACATTTTCTGGTAAACTAAAAACTCATGGCAATAGCTGTGATGGTAAATATCGGGCACAATGGGTCAATCAAATGGTCAAAAATAAAAAGCAAAATAAATGCTTTAGAGTAAACATCACAGTGATCTCAGTGCTGTTCCAAGGTAGCCTGGGTGCCATTCCAAACTTAGTCCCACCCACAACGTTTGAGGTCGGGAAGTTTGGTCTGGCATTGCTCAATATTAG
>NW_015151348.1:180322-185786 GCF_000732505.1 Cyprinodon variegatus
CTAAAAATCTAAATACTTGGATTCTATTCCTAAACCCAGTGTGGGGATCTTTCAACATCTTTTAAGATGAGATGAATGAAAAAATACAGAATACCAGCAGCTTGGCTATTAAAACATATTAAAGAGGGTAATTTGCAGTGACATAGCTGAGGGTTACAGCTTTGTCTTTTAGAGCTCTGCTGGGTAACTATGTGTGTCTGAGTGGACCTTCAGTGGGCATTAGTTCATTAATAAATTAGACTTCAGATCCAACGGGGCACTGCCAAAGAGTATTGCCTGACTAACTTTCTGTAAGCCTGCTTTTACAGGAAGATTATCCATATTATTACACCAGCTCAGACTTAACAGACCCTGAACTCAAATTACTTAGAGGAGGTTGATTGAAAACCGTTAGTTTTTACTTCAGGATAATCCTTCAATGAATATTAGTACCCTGTAAAACCTCAATGACATTTTTATTCACTCACTAATACCCACTTTTTTGTCAAATTTTTCAAAACCCTCTCCCAAAATTGCAAGGAATTTCAACTGAGTCTGAAGGATTAGCATTGTAAACATGAGAAAGGTGAAGAGCATTTGAACACCTTCCACTGAAAGTTTTTGAGGCGCCTCCCACAGGGATTCCTTAGAAATTAACCACTAATAAACAGAAGGCAATGAATAGATGGATCAATGAATTTTGACAGATCATCAAACCCTTTTGAATGAATCTAAGATTGAAGAAGAGAAGTCCTGTTAATTAAACATCATGGGGGTGAAGCAGGTGTAACTTTTATAATATTAACGCCATTTAGCTTTTAACTTTGACTACTCAGTCCTCATTTATTTATCAATTCCAGACATTACATCATTAGTAACAACACTTATGCCCTGTGACGACAATATGCAAGCATGCAATGCAAAATCTGAATGGGTAAGGGCACAAAAGTCCCAATAATCAAGCACTCCAGAGGAAGAGGAAACAAGGTTAACCTGTCTAATGTGAAACAGCCCTTTCAAGGCATGATTTGTGCCACGCTTTGAACTGGGTCCATTTCATTGGCATTGAGATAGTGGGGAAGTTTTGCAGCTTGTTGTTTTTTGTCAGCTGCAAAATGCTTTGTTTGCTCAAAATCCTCTGTTCTAGAGAACAGTTTTAGAAGTTCCAGCAAGTGGAAGAGCTCCTTCAATCAAGACTGCAATCCCAAACTATGGTCTCTGTTTCTTGTTTAGGGAATCCAGATATACAGTAGTAATTTTTTTCTAAATTTTGTTCGCTGGTCTTTCTGATGCCCTGATAAGCCTGTTTCTACAGGCTGTGTGGGTATTTGTGTTTTGTTCCAAACTCTTTGCATTGAGCTGCACTAAGGTTCGGGGCTCTGTACTCTGCTCAAAGCACCAGGGCAGTTAATTGGTGCTCTGCCAATTCTCTCCAATCTTTTAATGCAGGTCTGTGAAAGGAAAGATACATAAAACATGCAGGATTGGGGATCTCGGACACCAAGTTGTAAAAACACTGACCTATTATTTGCCACATTATCAGATTGGTAAACGGAATATATAACTATAAAAACTTTTGGTTAAACAAATCAGCTTAGCTTATTTCTATTATTTTATAGCTGACATTATAATAACCTCTGCCAAACATATATTAGATAACTATGGAGGCTTGTTTTGAAGACTCTAGATAAAAAACTGACCAGTAAATAATTAACTTTTCAAAAGCCGCTTTTTTCCCCCCTTTTCAAAAACTCCTAATTCTCCGCACACATTTTAAGCACAAAAAGTACCTACTTCAACTGCTACCTCATCATTGACCATGTGAAATTAAACTGAACAGAAGCTTTAAAAGGTTTTCCAAAATGTCTGAAAGTTTTGACATGAATGACATTCCCCTGTTCCTACTGGGTTATCTTGGTTGCCCTCCTTTATGGTGAGTGTGTGTACCTGAGCATTATAACACAACCAGAGTGATCCAGAGAGCAAACACTAGATTAAGCACTGTGAATGCTGGAAGCGATGCTGAGATTTAAACTCATTCTGTCTATGGCTGCTTCACATAACGAGCTGAATCAGCATGCACCACGAGAACACACACTCCCACACACACACACACACAGAGCATTAAAGCAAGCATGCGTCTGACATCCAGAGAGAAACAGGAGAAAAGATACAAGCTGATATAATGAGCCAAGTCCCTTTTAGACACAAATGTCACTTTATTATCTGTCTATCTTTTCTTTCCTCACGTAACTTTTTTCCTAGAAATCCTTTTGTTACATTTTCCTTTGTCAAATGCAGAAGTTCATAACATGAAGCTTAAAACCAGTCAAAAAGGTAAGAAAATCAGCCAAAGTGGATTTTATATCCATTCTTGTTTTCCCAAATCTGGAGATCTCAGTAGGATCTAAATCTACTCATTTGAAAGGTTTACTTTCTCAGAAAAGAAAAGAGGGGAATAACTGACCAAAATTGAAATCAAAGTGGTATACAGACACTGAGAAACGGGTTTGGACTTTCACTTGAACCAGTTTTGCACTGCAGCATACAATCCAAGCACCAGTTTTAAATAAAATCACTATTTGAAAAAGTCTTTCAACAACCAGTGGTAGACCTCAGGAATTTTCCTGCAAAAAGTTGAAAATGGCACCTTGGCAAGTACCCTGGATTCCTCTGTCATGATTTTATGTGTCATTAGATGCATGCTCCAAAGCACCAAATTAAGTTACCGGTACCTCAAAATGAATGCAACCTAAAATGTAAATTTCTTTTGCCAAAGTGTTTATTCACTGGTCAGATAATGTCTCTTTGAATATCAGCGCTAAAGGCCAACAGACATTGATGTGGAAGACAAATGAATTACTTACAAATCCAACATCATTCTCTGGAATTTCTATTTTAGTGTTTGTCATTTGCAGTTGAAGATTAATTGAAATGAAAATGAAAGATTTCTAGCTGCTTTGCAAGTGGAACAACCTGCAAAATTGGTACTATACCAAATACTTGATTCACCTACTGTAGCTACATTTTCTGGACAATCTGCTACATAATGAAAGAGTTAGAAGCCTAAAGGCTGAAATGTATTGGAGGCCTACAATGTACATCTCAGCAAATGGAACATAACATATTCGTCAACAAAAACTTACAGGTTAAACACAGAAAACAACACTTCATACCAATCTATACCCTTACTGGACTGTTGTTAAAGTACCCCCCTAGATTAAAGGCTACATCAGAGTGTCATGTCTCTTTTATTCTCTAACAACAGGTTAAAGCATAGTTAGCAACTCTGATTATAGGGAGCGCAGGCAGCCTTAAAACGGCACATGTTGAGATCTAAACCTCTCAAGTGCACTATATAGCTCCCGCTCTATATGGTGACTGAGGGATTTAAGGGTTAGGGCGAACGTTCAGACACAGTAAGCTTGTATGAGCTATCTATACAGAGCGTGCACGGGGAGAAATCGGCTTGTGCGTGCTCTTGCACGCGTTTAATAGATGTTCCCTCTCGGGAGCGGGTACAGGGTTGTGCATGTGCATTTTTTGTGGAGTGGAAAAGGGCGGGTCTTTTCAAAAATACGCGAAAATCCTCCACAATGCCTTTAAGTGTCCTTACTGGTTTTATGGTATTCAGATCCAGACCATCTTTACATGTCTCAGTCATATCAGAGAAACTTAGATGGATTTTTTTTTTCAAGCTTTGTATTTTGTGGCATGTTATAGCTAAAAAAAATAATAATTATAAGATATCCAATAAATCATGCCAACATAAGGTTGGTGGGGTTCAATAGAGTCCGGTGTTGCAAGGAATGTCTAGAGCCCTGTATTGAAGAAACTAAACGGCCACACAAATGAATGGCCCACTAAAGTGCCAGTCTCAAATGTGGAGACCTTAAGAAAAAATGAGAATAGAATGGTTTAAGAAAGAGGAGAAAAAGCTATTTACATTAAACATGTAACACCTACATGAAACAGTGGATGTGGCCGGAGGTTAAACTCTTCATACTTGGAAACATTACCAAATTAACTCACATGTTCTGTTCATCAGGAAGCATTTCCATGGCAACATCCCAAATGATAGGCAGGCCCAACCTGCTGTTTAAAACACTGTCAGGTTTTTTTTTATTATGTTTGTATTATGTAATGAACAACAAATAGGACACAACTCAATGTTTCCACTGTTTTGTTTGTGTAATAAAAAAAACATGTGTGATGCCTTTCTTTGTCTCTGGTACGATTAAAATCTATTTTTTAAATCAAACTTAATCCCCTTATTTATTTTAATATTTCGAAAAAAACTTCAGTAAACGTCAAATCAGAAAAGTTCAATCTTATCACACAAGGTTCATATGAAAGAGCTGTTTTCGAAATGTTTAAAAAAAAAAAGTTTATTCAGAATTTGCTCAAAATATTTTCTCCTGATAATTCTAGTTTAGTTCTGCAAGCGATGGCTCTGCTCCTTTTTCCTCCACAGTCGCTGGCCTCTTTGTTAGCGTCGGATCGCTTTCAGAGTCCCGCTGTCACTTCTAACAGCACCATGACCCTGATGACCTGTCTTATATCCTCTGTCTTATCTATCCCAAGTCAGCAGCTTGCACCTCGCCTCGCCTCACACCCTGCTGGTACCACTCCCCAAAAAAAGAGCAGGAGGAGGAGGAGGTGGGTCCAACCTTCGGGTCTGTCGCTGCTCATTTCAGGTTAGCCTGTGTGCATTAGCACCAAACGAAGTGACAGCTGTCAGCGTCACCGAGCTCGCTCCGGATGCTTCCCTCCACCTCCCACCTACCCCTCCGTCCTTGGAGCGTGGCCAGGTTTAAGAAGAAGGGGACCGAGGCATGTTAAGCAAGGAGGGAAGCGGAAGGCTGTTTTCAAAATGGAGAAAAGTGATACAAGAAAAGATGAAAGAAAGTGATAAAATAAGCACAAAAAAAACAACAGTTTGGAATTATTTTAAAAACAGTGAAAAGAGTTCAAAGCAAAATAAGACAAGGCGCAGTAAATAAAGGCATGGTAGACTAGAGAAGAACAAGATGGAAAATTATGACAAACAAAATATGTCAATCAAAAGGGATATTCAATTAATTGACAGCAAAGCAAACACAATGAAAAAAAAATAATGTTTAGAATAATATATAAGAGTAGAAATGTGCAGTGTTATGTTTTTAAAAGATTTGTTTCTAGGGAACATTTAGTTGTTCCAAGATTTAGTGACATGATCCTGAACTGACTTACCAACCATTTCTATCAGATTTTTGTCCCAACCTTTAAGTCTTTTCAGATTTTAAATTAAATTTAAATTTCAAATTCTCTCTATTTTGATTAAAATCTTAAAGATTTTATATGAAATAATTCGCCTCTTTGGTAGCTGGAAGGCTGCTGAGTAAAAGGAAACCTTTCAGCTTTAGGATGTGTGTTTTATGTTGCAACCTGATTTGGCTCTGTGAATATACTGTCAGACCCTATACATATTATATATATATATATA
>NW_015151348.1:185845-195619 GCF_000732505.1 Cyprinodon variegatus
TTTTTTTTTTTTTTTCCTGGTTTTAGATTAACAAAGTTCTTTGTTTTTCTATGGTATAATACTGCAAGTTAATCTTTAATTTCTCTTTTTTTCTTATGTTGAAGTTCAAAAATACACCTAAATAGTGTATCTGAGCTCATTCACAGCATTTCAATTAACAAAATATATGCAAATGCATTTCAGAACAAAACTATACACATTCTGCTTCCTCTCATAACATCATGGGAACAATTCAAATTAACTCAGCCAAGGCACCAACAAGGGAGTCTGGTTTATCCTCCTTTGTAATTTCCAAATGCTTAAAAGTGCAATGTCATCACTGGTCTGCTCAGATAATTACATGCAAGTATAAACACTGTGGGACTGTAAATCCTAAATCGGACTGAACCTTTCCTGCTTTTCATATCACATTGAGCACCCAACCTTGTTTACACATGAGCCACATTCCCCCAACTGCAGTCATGAAAACACACACACCAATACTCCAAGGCACAGGTTTGTGGTAATTTAGGGTTGAGCATATTAAATCACATGTAGCTACTTTTAGAACAAAACAGAATCCAATCCACAACTTCATAATTGTAAGATGGAGAAGAAAGAGGAGGAGAAACAGTGACTCTGAAGCTGGTATAAGAGCGCCATCCTGACTGAAACGTGCATTGGATGAAAGGTCACTTAGGGGAAAAGAGGACAGTACTTTCAAGGCAACATGCAACCATTACAATTTTTGGACATAACTTCTTACATGTGTAATAAATAGTTATGCCCTATGACCCATTAGAGAGCAAAGAAAAGAATAAAGAGAAGAAATATAGCAGCCAATCTGAGTAGGATTGAATAGGGATAAAACATTTCTATTAGAAATGCTAATTTCCAGCAGTTAAACAGTTTGAAAACGTAAATTAAACCTTTTTCAAACCTTTCATCCCCACCAGGACCAGCTGTCTGTCTGTGGCCTCCCTGTGGCCCCGGAGCCGCGCTGGCTCTGTAAGCGCGCAGCGCCGCCTGCTGGTCTGAGACGGAGCTGCAGGCGGTCCTGTTCCGCGGAGCTTCACACCCACTCTGCACTCAGCAGCTGTGGAACCATGGACACGACACGATTCTTCCGGCAAGCACAACACATCTACACTTACTTGATGTAAGTATGCCTATCCTTCTTTTTAGTTATTTTGATGTTTTTATTTGCTTTTTATTTTAATTTTTTTTCTGTGAGGTAAATAAAAAAGATTTTAAGTTTAACTTGTCTAATGATAACTTTCTTTTTTTGTCTGTCACTAAAATATTTTTGGAAAATGAGAATGCCAGTGGTAATATAAGTGCATAATAATCACATCTTGTTTATTTTTAATTAAATATATATTTTTTAATCTAATAATATGAAACAATTCTCAATTTTTTGTATTTTCATCTCCAAGGATTTCAATTCTAACCCTATAAAATGTCAGACGTTTATTTAAAAGGGCAACAAATTTTTTGTTTACCTCTCTTTTTCAGATTTTTTGTTTAAGTTTCCTTCATTTTTCCAGATCAATTTTTATACCTAGTCTTAAGTCTCAAATCTGACCCATAAATAAACTTGCATCTAAACACATCTGGAGAATCTATTCTGAAAATAAACATAAAATAAGGTGCTTAAGATTCCATTGAACAATCTCAGGTTTCTCCTGCTTTTGCTCAGTTTCTTTCCAGCTTTAGGTCAAAGTGGCGCAGAGTGTTTCCTTTTCAGGACATTTCAGAGGTTGAAGGTCCCTGTTATTGACCGGATAAAGACTCATGATTCCTGGAGTGTATATGGAACAAGCACAGGGTTTGCTTTCATTGGCTCGTAACACTAAAAGTGAGTGATGCCTGCCACGAGAAGCTTTAATAAATGTATACATGAATAAATAAAACACACACACCCAAACACACACAGATATCAGCTCCACGCCAGAGCGGCTGTCTTGATTCCTAGACAGACACACTCATGCACTTTTAATGGGATCCCTCTCTAAAACCATGGGATTCCTTTGCCAAGTGTGACCCTTTCCTTGAGTGTTTTGGGGGGGAGTGGATGTATATGTGTGCGTCTGTTTATCGGAGGTGTGGATGGGGGTCATCCAGTGGCCCAGGGGTGCGATTTTAGTTTGCTAGAGGGATGGAGACTGAGTGGTCCCAAGACCCTAGAAAACCCCAAGGCTTGAAATTAACCCCACACCACATTATACTCTCAGCCCAAAAGATCCCAGATCCCCAACAGACATGAGAAAGATTTTTTTCCCCAATCCAGAAGCAAAGAAGTCCCATTCAGGGCTCCAGGGTTCACTTTTCGCTTCTTAAATAAATCAAAGTGTTTATCCCTCAGATGGGAAATTCCAGAGATGCTGTCAAAAAAGGAGAAGCAGAAAATGGAAGCACCGACGGTTGTACCAAGTAACAATTTATCAGTTTTTGACTAAATTCTATCAGGTTTCAAAGACTTTCAATGGTAAAGAAAAGGGATTATAAATGGGATCAATGATATATTTAGCTTTAAAATGAATAGCAACAATCAGTCTGCCAGATATCAAATCCTTTTCCTTTAAATGGCTCTGAATGCTGCACCGAATGATCAAGAGTTTTATGTAAATTGATGTGCTTTTGATTGAGTTTACTGTATAAATAATAAGGCACACGGAAGCCTCTCTGCCGTTTTTTAGCCTTGGCAGAAAGACAAGTAACTATAGATAATCTTCCGAAACAAATAAGATGGATTCAGCAGAGTTCACTGCTTGGCTTTGCACACTGGATCCCTGTTTCTGCTAATCCACTTACCTTCAGAAACATACTTTATTCAAAAGTTGTCCAATCAAATAATTTCTCATTAGGTTTTTCAAGTTTTAAAGACACTGACATAAATTATTCACATCTGTTTAAAATCATGACTTGTTTGAGGAGTAACGAACATTTGCACAACTTCAGCTGAGCTAATCCCAATAAACTCTATGATGCATACAGAAAGGTCAGGGTTTCTAGTTGGTGGTTTTCTTTAACATTTAGTTGGTTCTGTTTTAACAACAAGCACATATATTTTGAAGCAGACACAATTTGAATTGAACTAAAAGTAGTAGATACATAAAGGCAAATATAACAATAAATCAGTTTAAAATAGAAAAGAACTTTGCAAGAATAATAATAGAATAATAAAAATAAATAATGTATTATTATTTATTTTAATAATAATAAAAGATCAGACTGAAAACAGGCAATGAATAGAAATGGATCAAAACAGAGAATTATAAAATATACTTTTCATGTTAGATGAGTTATACACTTTAGTTTAATAAACTTACAGTCAGTGGTTTGTTTTAAGAAATGTTTAGGTCCTATCACTTTTAAAATCTGATATTTTCCAAATATCCTTGTTTATTTATTAAGGAAGTCTAAATAAATATAAATAAATCCTTCAAATGTAACTAAATGGTTGTCTATCCTATTCTGTTACATTTTATGTAGTATATTTTAATATTTTTAATTATCGTCTTTATTTTATATCTAATATAGCTTTTATTTTCTTCTGTGTGTGATTATGCAATGTAAAACTATTTTATATCTTATTGTTGGTCAAATACATTTTGAAAAAATAAAATAGAGTTCATTTTATTTTCAGATTTAGTGAGTGCTTGTCTATAAAACTTCTAACATTTGTACATTTCCATCAAGCAACATATACACATCACTTTATGCCTAATGTCACAAAATATGTAAAATTTAGATTTCACTTTTGCTCAATCAGAGTTTATGTTTGATGATTAGGGAGATTAGGGAGATTAAGGTACTATAAGATTATGTGGATTAAATGCATGTAATAGATGAGAGGGTTGTTTGTTGTTTTTTTGTTTTTTAATTGAAAAAAAAAAAAAATGTTGTCAGTTACTCTTTATGTTGCTGTAAGTCTGATCTGTGCGTGTTGCTTTTTCTGTGCCAGTTTTACATGCCTATTGTTCTAAAGCTACACAGTGTGTGATTTAGGGAAATACTTTAGCGAACTGAATAAAAAATGAAAGCATGAAGCAGCTGTTCCATATTTTTTGCACAAAAGGCACTTAGAGGCTGAAGGCGGTGGAGGAAAAATCTGTATTTCGGCTGCTATGTTACACATCTGAGCACACAGCTGCACTGTACCAAATGTTTGTGGTTTTTGCTTTTGCTTTATTTATTTATTCATTTATTTATTTGTTCTCTGCAGAGCGGGATTTACCTCTAAATTATGGAACAGTCCCCTTTCTCTCCTTAAGTAAAAAATAACATCTGTCCTGCAAATGGAGAGCTTAGTGTTTCTCTATAATTAATGGTAAAAGCCTCCAGAGCTGTGCATGAAATATACATCCTCCACAGAGCCCCCCCACGCCTCCCCCACCCTCACCACCATAACAAAGAGGTAAGGGAGGAGGGACACTGGATCAGTGAGAACAGAGGAATGACAGCAGAGATTTCAGAAAGAGCTTAAAGTCTAGCAGCACAGCCTTTAAATGGAGTGATAAATAAATATAATGTGTAAAAAGGAGTTTGCTCATCTCTTTTAGCCCCTTTTCAAAATGGGAAGAGAACATGCCTGTCAGGCAGAGCAGCTATACCTTGATTATTACAAATAAGGGAATGTTTATCAGAAAATATTCAATTGGCTAAACAAGCTCATATTAACACTCAGGACGGCAATGATAACTTAAAATATGACAAACATGACTGGACAAGGACTCCAGTATTGTCCCCTGCACTTTTTCAAAGGTCTGTTTTGGTCCCCTGCACTTTTTTGCAGTCCAAAAACCATGTTACACTACACAGAGACATCCGTTGAGCACTAGGACCAAGCGGACAACCACAGCTTAAACTGAAGCCCGCTTTCCTGAGTTTAGACCGCCCACAACCTCCTGACTGACCCACCATCTTTTCTTGTTTGATTGGCTTTAATTCGCTGTCACTCCTAAAAAGCTCTCTTTACAAACATCTGATGCGGCACTGAATCGGGTCTGTGATTCGACACTGAAGTTAGTTATATTAAAAAATACTTGCACCCCCACACTTCTGAAATCAAAATTTTATCCATGAAAACAACCACTAGATTCTTACTACACTGTCATGACTTGTTTGATTGGTATGTCAGACTAAAAGGTGCCTTACCATCATATATGGGGCATTTGATCAACTGGACTAGGACTCAAACTGGAAATTTGTGCTTTTAATAACGAGTTGTTCAGCTATTAAACCTAAAGAGGATGTGCTTTCAAACCCAATATTGATAGAAAAAAGAATCCATCGTTATGTTTGGAGGAGGACTTGTGATGCTGCGGGACTGCCTCTGTTTCAAACGCCCTAGTAACCTTGTAAGAGTGTATAACACGAGGAGTACTTTAAGACGTTTTCTGCCTAAACACACACATAGATGAAAAAGCCATAGATTGTAAAAGATTCCAAAAAGGTCAAAAAACAATCGACTGGACTCAGTTTCCATGTCCAGGAAGCTTTTTAAATTCAAAATTTCAGAATTAGTGTTTAGCTCCAGGCTTTATATTGTAGCCCAAAAACATTTTTTGGCTTACAAAACGTGCAAATTGAACCAAATTGGAATGGGATAACCAATACTGGTCTATGCCTCTGAAAGGGGCGTTAGGGGGGAATAGTTGGCTTGGGCGACCAAGCGAGGTGTTTTGTCTTCTGTATGGGGGTGGCGGGTTGAAATGATAGCAGGAAGGAATCAACTCTAAAGCTGTGTTGTAGGTTTTTGAGCAACCTGTCTTCTTTGTCCATAATGTGAACATTCTGGTCCTATTGTTTTTACTTTTTTGGAAAGACTATGACCTGGATGACTGAGAATCCTCAACAGCACATTTTAAGAAGGTCAGAACCAAAAGTCAATCTGACAGATCTGAGAGTCAAAAATGAAGTATGTGTAAATATGCAATTGTTCAAACTAAATAAGACCAGAGACAAATCTTGAAGCTTTAAGTCTGAGCTTCTCTTTTGAAAAACAATTTTTATTTTATCCTACTGTTAGTTTGTTGGTGCTGATGCTGCAATTCACAGTCATTGGTATCTACCATTGTCACCCCTATGTAAAGGCTTCTTTGAAAAATGGAAATTTAATTTTATACTTCAAACACAATGAACTGCTCAATGAAGAGAGGTGCAGAATTTCCGCCTGTAAAAGCTTGAGGAATGTGGGAATTGATCTTCTTACTTAAAATTGATTTTCAAAGAAGTAATCTAAATACCGCAGTCTACATAACTGAAACTGGAGAGAACATCTTAAAAACATAGTTTTTTACTTCTTCTCTTTCCTTATCCCCAAGGCACTTTGGAACTGCAAAGGACATTTTCTTTTTCTACAAATGTATTTTTTTAAGAAATCCCCTCAGACACAACAGCTGTTCATGTCCAAACTGATGAGCATTTAGCCTAAACAAGATGAAGATTAAATAAATAAGTTGTGCAGCAGAGATTCTGACACAAAAACACTGCTGTCATCTTCAGTGCTACAGATACACCCAATAATCTGCTGCTTTGTTTATCGATCAGAAAGAACGGAAGAAATTAATGTGGAGAGTAAACATTGAAGCACTCAGACCATCATCAGGAAAACATACATCAAATTTATTGCACATGTGAACAAGCACACAAAGAGAGATGAGTGTCTGTTTTATACGCTGAAAGGAAAACAGTAGAGCTGCAGCAGATTATTTTTTAACTGCAATGATGAGTAGAGATAGTTTTAACTAACGGATGTTCAAGGTTCGAGTAAAACAAAGTCCCTGATGACCTCTACAGGTTAAAGTGTGTCACAGCAGAATCCACACAGGCTCTAAAGTCAGTCTCCAACTTTTTACATATGTTTCATTAAATATTTTCTCTGATTTATTGCAATTTTATTGAAACAGTTTAATTCTAGAAAAACGGTTATAATCTGTACTGAGTGTTGCATCCTTTGGCATCAGTAGCATAAAAAGGAACAAAAACCTCAAATGGAATCGCTGATGTTTGCTGAAGTCATAAGTGCTTCTCTTTGGGGTTCTTTCCTAAGGAGAGTGGCGGCCTAGTGGTTAGGGCATTGTGCTTGGAATCCAGGGGTTCTGAGTTCAAGCCCAGCTCCCACAGACTGTCACTCTGGGTCCCTGAGCAAGACCCTTAACCCCACACTGCTCCCTGGGTGCTGCACAATGGCAGCCCACTGCTCCTCAAGGGGATTGGTTAAATGCAGAACGTTAATTTCGTTGCTCTGTACTTCTGACAGTGTAATGAACATAAAATGCTGGAAAAAAATGTTTTGTTAGGATTTTTTGTTGAACCCTAATAATACCTCTCTTTTACCCATTAAGGCTTCTGTTTTCACAAATATTTTGTCTAATTAGGACAAGATTTGGAAATGAAATGGAAGCATGCAGACAGAGTGGATTATTCTTAACAGGGAACTCTGTCAGTGTGCATTTGGATTGTCCTTGATCCAAAACACTGTTACCTCAATGTGGCTGGAGCCAGTTATGTCTACTATTTTACAAATAACATCTGTATGAAGTAATGATGTGATTATGGGGCAGGATGTGACCCTGGACATAAAATGCTTCCTTACCTGTTTTCCTGGGTTGATTTTCTGAAGAAGCAAGCCTGTTGGTAAGTGCTAGTTTTCTAACTTGAGCCATTTCTCTGGTAAGATAAATATTTTTGTGAAATTTGTTGTCAAGTCTCATAAACATTTAGTACATATACACCATTAAGTGTTATTTAAGGGGTTTTTTCCAGACTGATCTCTTCTCAGGAAAGAATTCTGGGAGAGAAAGCTTGAAGATGTAAACAGAGAGCCTTCTTTTACATTTTCCATTGTTTTTATTTTAAAAAATGTAGGGGAAAAAAATTCAGAAATATGATTTTCAAAAAAGATTTTGTTAGACTTTGTTCTGAGGGACTATCAAAGTAATGGGTTACAGATATAACTCTTGTTTTGACAATAAAAAAATGTAAAAAAAAAAAAAAAAAAAAAAGCTTCCAAGTTAAAGATACTTTGTTTTCTATAATGCTATACCTTAATAAAAGCTGATTCAATTGACATCCAGTACTGCTAACCGTTAGAGACTCAAGAGAGGACACAAAGCTTGAAGCATGAGACACCAAAAATTAGTCATCCTGTTATTTCTACATTTATATAATAACCACCAGTGATTTTTATATTGCACAATTTTAATGATCTATTTGTTGTAAAAGTAAAGTTTGGCAACCTCAATCATTGTTTTCAGTATGTGTAATAATAAGCATAGATCAACAGATAGACAGAAAGAAAAATAAATATATGTATAATTTGTGTATCTATTTTTATAATAGCCATTTCCAAACCGTTTAATTGCATAGAATAAAAAATAAGAACAAATTAACAATAATAGATGCAAGCTGCTGTTAAACATAAAGAAGAAGAACACTTGGAGGAGAATTGTCGAAGAGTTGGCGTTTGAAAAAAATGTTTTTTTGCCTTTCAGGGTTGGTGGCTGGAACAAAATGGCAAATCAGGTAGATGATGATGATGAGGAAGGATAGACAACAGTTACAAATGGTAAAGAGAGAGAGAGGAAGTAAAAGTGAAGAAATACGGGTTTGAGAATCAGGGAAATAAACAGGAATTAGAAGAAAGCAGTTCAGATGAAGAAAGAGTTGTGCGAAAATAATATTTAGATTCAGTGCTGAACATTAACAGTCATTTGAGCCCGATTTGGATTCCCAGGGAAATAAATAAGAAAGAAGAAGAAGAATAAGAAGAATTGGGAATGTCAAATTACTGAAGGAATGGATGGATGGAAACATGCAGGTAATTTGCAGTTATGAAGAGCAAAAAAAAATCAAAGCTTTGGATGTAGAACACTTGGGGAGAAGAGAGGTCATAGAGATACAATCGTAGAAGAGAATAAAACAGTGAAAGGAGTAAAACAGGAATATCAATTAACAAGAATTTGAATCTATTAGAAAATCCCATTTTTGGAGGTCAGGTTACCAAGATACAGAGACTGTATAAAAACATAAAGGAGAAAGGGTGACAAGCAGGTCCCTGCTGGTAGAGTTCTCAGAGTCAGTTCTACTAGTAACAGTCAAAATAGGTTTCATGAGTTTTTCAGTCCGGCCGTTCATTCCACCACCACTCAAGTGCTACAGGTGTCAGTGCTACAGACACATGGCAGCAGTTTGTAGGGGGAGGCAAAGATGTTCAAAATGTGGAGAAGAACACAGAATCGAGGAATGCAGGAAAGAAGCTGAAGAAAGATGCTGCAGCTGTGGAGGCCAACAGAGTCAACTATGGAGGATGTGATGTGAGAATCAAAGCAGTGAAAATACAACGTGTTAAAACAACAACAAATATAAGCTACGCAGAAGCAGTGAAGAGAGTTAAAGGGCAAAGGACTGGAGAATCTAATTAAGCACAGAATCAGGTACAAATGCAAAATAAAGAATAAAGAGAAGATAAGATAATTTCACTTATTCTATTCATAGACTATGTCAGCAACTGCACAGACCAAGCCAAGCATAATACTGGGAAAATCAGAATCACTGCAAAAAGAGCCGAACAGTTTTTGGGACTCAAAGAAGTCAGCTGGGAAAACATTGTTACAGGGTTGGAGATGGAGGGAAGAACAGCAGCACTTGGAATGTAAAAGATTAAGATATTGTTAATAATAGATAGTAATTATATTAGAATAGAATAGAATAGAATAGAATAGAATAGAAAATCCCTTTATTGCCCCAAAATTTCAACAAATCAAGTTGGATCATAGCACTGCATTA
>NW_015151348.1:196509-239533 GCF_000732505.1 Cyprinodon variegatus
AAGCTTCCTGGATGGGAAGCGAAACATCTTCAAACTTGGAAACAAAGTCCAGTATATAGTTTATTAACTTTTTTTGGAAATGTTTGCCAAACAAGAAGAAAATAAAACGCATTAGTAGGAACCAATACACAATACACCACATACCTGGTCGGAACATTATAGATGTTGCTCGCCGGCGATGGAAAAATGTCAGCGGCGTTGTTCCAGATGTCCTGTCTTTATCGGGGCATGCTAGCGGTCAGAGCTGTGGGAACCAGGACGCTGATCCCCGGCTTGGTCCTACAACAGTTTCGGGCCTTCTCCGTCCACAAGGAACCGGACCTGGAGGAGAATCCGTTTTACAACAAGTACCAGGACAAGATCAAGAAGCTCCGCAGGTCAGCTAGCAGCGCCCACAACTCCGCTACATAGTCTGCTATTTAAGGGGGGAAAAAACTGCTTTAATGGCCTGTTGGAAATGTTCAAGGCAGCTTCTTCAAAGTCAAATCTTATTGTTCTGATCTGTAAACATATATATAAAAAAAGGTGTGTTAAAGCAGGCTAACATAACCCTGCAGGATAGCTGCCCTTCAACACTGACTTTAGACATTCCTGTTGGGGTGGAAACCATTGGAAAATAAATATTTATTGTTTGCAGCAACATATGAGAAGTATTACGCAAAGGAGGGGTTGAAGAATGAGTGGTTATAAGAATTATGTTTCTTTTTAGCGAGAAACCACAGGAGTACAAGCAGCGGCTGGAGAAGCGGCATGAAACGAAGAAGGATGCCGTCGGACACTCGAAGCAAGCGGAGTTTATCCGGGTCATGGAGCAGGAGGTGGGGTTTCAGCTCAGCTGCATCTTCAGGTATTGGGTGTTTAAATGGCAGACGGGAGTGACCCTCTTTTTTTCTATTTTAGTTTGAGAGTAGAGATAAGAAGGCTGCAGGTGATGGAGCATCTGGAGCTTTTACAAAGAACAAGGTGAGCCTGGTTAGGAGGCTGAGCAGAGAATAAAAATGTAGGAATTTTATTTATTTGTTTTTGCTCAGTGGATTCGCTGATTGAAAGGCTGAAAAATATTGAATTGAATTGAGATTTTTTTAAGATTCAAAATAATTCATAATCTGAAATCATTTTTTTTTTTTTTATCAAAGAAAGCAATCAAAATCTTTCAACATGAGGATTATGTTTGCATTCATGAAAATAATGGGATGCTTCTTTAGACTTTAGGTTCCATCCTGAATCTGGAGATGATCAAGGACAAGACAGGCGAGGAGATTGCACAGGTGAGTCTGGTCTGTAAGCTCTCTGGTAAAAAAAACAACTTCCAACTCAGATTATGTGGAGGGAATCAAATCAAAACCAATAGTCTACCTGTGTAGCCTGTGTAGTGTTTTACCTATTTATAAGGTCAGTACATCTCAGTAAAGTGTAATAATCCAAGTCAACTTCTGTGTAGTCTTCCCTTAGCTCTCAGGGAATCTCAGTATTTCTGAAATTCACTGTCAAATTTTGTTAAGTAGCTGAAAGGATCATTTTAATGTCAGTTTAGACGGTATCCATCCTCTTTAGCGCCTCTTGTTTTTTAAACAGCACAGTTGGTATAAACTGAAACTCTTCATGTATTCTTTCCAGCTATGGATGCAGTACTATTCAACCAAAGACACGATCAGCGCTGCCATCCCGGTGAGCTCATTACTGCTAAATCTATTCCTATAACAGCATGTATCCAAATGTTGTCCTTTTAATGGGTGTCTGTAGATGAAGAGCTGATCTAAATGTCAGTCTTGTGTTCTGTTTGCAGTCTCAGATCTATGAGGTGATTTTCAGCAGATCCAAGACCTGCCCCATGGTAAGGTCCCAGCTGAAACTAAACATTGGTTTGGTTTCACCATGCAGAAACGCTTGCGTGTGTAAACTACAGGACAAAAAAAATGAATCCCAGATCTTTTGTTAGTAAATGTTTTTCATGGTTTTCCATACTGACCTCTGTCTGTGGGCTCTCCTCAGTTCGTTTACGCTCTGCCTCAGAAGGAGGGATACGAGTTCTTTGTGGGTCAGTGGTCTGGACACGAGCTGCACTTCACCTCACTTATAAACATCCAGGTAAACCCCTCCATCTTTGTACTTTCTGTCCTAATCGACTTATATGATGAACAAACTCCTGACAGATGAGGTTCTGTGATTTAAAAAAAATACTTAATTAGAAAAGCTTTTGTTGTATTTGGTCAGCATTTCTTTTCTTTAAACTGCCTGCAAAATGATAAACATAGCTAAACATGTTTAGTTATTGATCTTGTTGTAGTTCTTGTTTTACTTTTAGATAGGGCCCTAGAATCGCACACGGAATCGCGGAATTGGCAAATTAACGCAGAATCTAGTGTAAACGCGGAGTTTCTATATTTGACATGAAATTCTGTTTTTGTGTGGGAGAAGAACGTACGTCGACTCGGTGGGGAAATGCACACCGGGGGACGCAAATCTGGGCGACACAACCCCTCCCGCTCCGTCATTTCCGCTCACCCTCCCCCATCAAAACATTGAAAAAATGGCGTAGCGGCTAGAGATGTCCCGATCCAGGTTTTTGCACTTCCGATCCGATACCGATATTGTTTTTGGACTTCCGATCCGATACCGATACTGGCCGATACCAGCCTATCCGAGCATGTATTTAAGTTTAAGTTAAAGTATTTAGCCTTAGTTGTAAGACTCATGTTGAAAAGGGTTTTAGTACTCTTGATAACATCTAGCCAGCTGAATTAGGTGAGATTGAATAAAACACAATGCTTGGTAACAACAAACTTACCTGTTTATTAAGAGATAAACACAAACTGGACAAAATTATGGATAGCAATCTGAAATTGCACAGTGAGCAGTAAAACCGTAAACAGTTAAAGGTGCAAGTATTACTGTAAGTTTTAATAAAAATGCAAAACAGGGAAACACTGGCGCAAAATAGTGGAATGGATCGTTTCAATCGGCAAAACTGGAAAATACGGACCGGATTTTTTTTTAAAAACTGGATCGGCAGTCTGGATCGGCATTTTACATGCTTTGCCGATACGCATTTTTTTGCCAATATTGGCGTCCCGATCCGATACGTGGATCGGATCGGGACAAGCCTAGTAGCGGCTCTCCACAGCTCCGCTTTCGGCGAATAAGTTGAGAAACATTTGCTTACATACTTGCTGTATTTTGCCTTGTTTTTTATGCACTTTAATGTACTGTATGGAAAATATGATTCTTTATGAAATACTTTATAATTCTGAAATTGAGAGGTCCTATTTTATTTTTTTACTTGAAAAAGCTAATGGAGCACTTTTATTTATAACCATTGGTTCATAACCATTTATATTTTGTTAGTGCTTAGAGTGCAGTGTTATGTTGCATCATCATGCAGTAAAAGTACTGAGTAAATGTGTTTTTTTACCTCAATAAATTTAAGGTCATTCCTATTTTATCTGTGTACATTTTCATCATTAACATTAAAAGCAGATTCTTTTAACGACTGAAATAACAGTAAAGGGTAAAAAAACTAAATTTGCGAAAATGAAAACGGAAAAAACGGAATTTGGGAAAAAATAAAACAGATTTTATAGGGCCCTATTTAGAGTAAATAATATCAGATTGAAGAAAAACTTTTATACTTATAAGAAAAACCTTCAGGATTCTCTGTGGAGTTTGCTAAATAAGCCCAGTTCTGCAAATTAGTCTGCAGTTAAATTAAGAGGATTGCAGATGTTGCAGAGGATTGAAATGAGGCCTCGCCCTGACAAGAAACTACATTAGTAGAGAGTGGTTCTCTTTAGCTTGGGCTTAAATCCAGAAAGTCCAAACATAAATATCCCAGTAGAGTTAGAAAGACAACAAAACATGAACAAAGACAATAAAAACGGCAAAACAAATGGGAGATAAAGGGGGGGAAACAGGAGCTGGTGTTTGCAAGTGAAACAGAAGAAAGGAGGAGGAAACATGGCTCCAGTTGTTTAGAGAGAGAGACTGTGGTGGGCTGCGTATAACTTCATTATGATTGTTAGAAAGCCCACGTTGTTTAGATATATTTCGGTGAGCTTTCATATGTCCGACACTCATGAATGCACTATAGGCGCTCCGACCTTATTGAATGCACCAAATGCCTGAACGTTTTTTTTTTTTCTTCTGATACTGCATCATGCAGCTCGTCATCTCCTGTTTTCTCCTAACATTTATCCTTTATATCTGTATACCTACTGGACTGGCTGTGTGTACACCTTATCTCGTTTTAATGAATCCTTGGCGTAGGTAGGGATGTTGTTTTATTTAATGTGCTAATTAAACACCTAAAGATGGCTGAAAAGTAGAAGGTTTACTGATGGTGATATTCTGGGGAAGTGCATTTATCTCAGAAGGAATATGTCTTTTTTTGAGTTTTTACGGCATTAGTGCCTCGTTTTTCGACAGTAGGGGGTATGAGCGAGGGGTAGAGACATGCGGGAAAGGACCACAGGTCGGATTCTGACCTGGGTCAGCCGCTTTGAGGACTAAGGTCTCAGTACATGGGTTGTGCGCGCTAACCACTGTACCACCTGCACGCCTGGAATAGGTCTTTCAATGGTAAAGGCAACAAAATGACCCAAAAAAACAGCCTGGATATTTAAACTGGACAGGAAATTAAGTTGGAAAGTAGTGCATGAGTTCTGCATAGCTGACCCATCTGCTTCTAATTAAGTATTTTCGCATGGATTGATAAAGAAGCCATCAGAAAAATGCTTCTGATATTTTTTGTTTAGTATTGTAATGCATGGTTCATATTTCTTTTATTTGTCTAAAAGAAAAATATTCTGTTTATTTAAACAATGTTGTTGTATTAAGGTATAGAAAGTGAAACTCTTTATTTAACCCAATCCATGATTTGATTTATTTGCCACGTATAAAAGGAACAGACTGAGCCCCCCCCTTAAACAGCATGTGTCATTTCAGTGTGATATTGTCACTTTGTTTATTTAAATAGTTGCTAAAATGAGCTTTATTACTTGGACCCCCAGCCTGATGATTCTAAACCCTTAAAATCCAAATTGAGGTTTATATGTGGATTATTTAATCATAACAAGCAGGATCGCACATAAAGAATACAGTGAAAATAATAAAATAATTGAGAGATATTGTTTAATGCATGTTTACGGATAATCTGAAGATTAAACTGTTGGAATCATCCAAGAGGGTGGAGTTGATCTTATATGATAGATGTAATTTTCTGTCTCAGGGATTTTATGTCGTAGCTTTATTTATTTTCCAGCCTTTCAAAGTTGATGGTACCCCATGACTCGGTTAAACAGAGATGACTCATTTAATATGTAAATAGTTCATACTTAAACATCTAAACCATAGGTCGCGGATTAGCGGACCGTGGTCCAGATCCGGACCCACATGCTGGCTAATCCGGACTCAACCTGATTTAAAACATTTATAAATTACTGCCTGTTCTCTAACGACAGTGTCCAACTTTACTTTCGCCACTTCTTGGATGGTAAAGACCTCTGGAGAGTCTGGCACCAGGCTGAACGTGACACAAATTAGCCAATGAGCTGTCAGTCTGGGTTGCTGCTGCTGCTGTTACTTTTAGACACAGCAGGCAAACCTGTGGCAAGCTGGGCAATGGAAAAGTAGGAGAAGATGATGAGAAAAAAAGCCGAGAACATAATCAAAAATATATATTTATCCAAGCTCAAAATGAACACCTTGATATGTTCTTGAGAATGGCTTTTTTCGCCATTCAAACCCAGATTTGAAGCCTTGCAGGGCAGCCGAAAATCCACTTCTTTCATTAAGCCATAAAGAAAAAAAAGTCAGTTCAGGTGTTTAATAAAAAAAAAAATAAAAAAAAAGGCAAGTCCGGAAATTGTTTATATACCAACCCAAAAGATTGTTGTTCTCTACTTCAAAAACAATTTAGATTTTAAAATGGAAACATTTTCTATTTCTTTGAAGAAAAAAAAAATGTAGAACTTGCATGCATAAAAGCCTGCATTGTATTTTAGTGTTCAATTCAGTTTAAAGTAACAGATTGTAATTTAAAAATGTCTCTGGTCCTTTACTGGTTGTTGATTTTCTGTATTAGGACCCTGCTGATTTTTAATTGTTTACCCCTGATCTAAACTCTGCCTGCTAACTATATGAAAGCAGCATTCACAGCAGCTGATAATGTTCTCCTCTTTCTGCACCCAGACGCTCGGTGAGAACTCCCCCAGTCAGCTGATCCTCTACCACTACCCTGACCTGAAGCAGGAGAAAGGCATCGTTCTCATGACGGCAGAGATGGATCCCAAGTTCATCGTAAGCCTGTTGTTTTTGTCTGATTTACTCCAATTGACTTAAAGGAGGATTCAGACATCAGATATTTAAAGAATCTTTTTTCTTTCCAGACTGTCCACCAGGCTCAGTGTTTAGCCAATCAGCTTCAGCTGTTCTACGGACCTCAGAGGCAGGACACGTACCAATTGGTGGAGACCTTGAACCACAACCCTAAGGACTTTAAACACACACATGTGATAGCAGTGCTGGAGCAGAGCGGGCTGGGGTCTACAGGAGTCCCTGGGAGCTCTTAAGGATGAACTGAAAATGACTAAACTTTCTCAGACTGAGGTTTCCTTTTTCCTGGGTACTTCTGAGGTTAATAAAAGAAGCAGTCATTAAAAGATGTAGGGAATAATGTGGAGGAAGCAATCCAAGCACATTTCCCTCTGTGTTTCTGACTGGGCCCTAGAGACTTTGATACCAAAGCCAGTAATGAAATTCTTCATTTGATGTTAAATGAGAAAAGGTAAGCTCTTAACAGTCTGGATATTCTTATTAGATTGAGACATTTATGTCCCTTAAACAAACCTTTAAAGAAGTTTTATTGGATCATTATTGGATCATTGTAAATAAAATCTGAACTTTCATTCTTTAAACCATTGAGAGGATGTTTATTTTTTTATCATAATGATAATAGAAGAATAATTGAGAGAAGCTTGATGTGTTTTAGAACTTTGGTTCCTTAAAGGGAGGTATCTCTGGTGGGTGGGTGGGGTTTCACAGCTTATTGCTCTTTGTAGAATCTATTAATTACGCACGGACCCCAGATCTCAAAAACAAAAAAGGGTCTCTGAGAGGATGACAGTCTAATCTAAAAGAGTCTGATGGTCTACGGTTATACCTGGAGCAGGCAGCAAGATCCTAAACAAAGCCTAAAAAACAAGGAGAAATGGAAGCTATACAAGGCTAGACGAAAGTGATTGCCTCCAGTGTTGGAAAAAAAACAAAGTTTAACTCTCATAACAGATATTCCACAAGGAAACCTTTACTACTCTGAAGCTTGCCATAGAGATTGATGCCATTGATGATGAGCGGAACTTCTGGAATCAGGTTCTTTGGATGAATGGAGCCTAGGTGGAAACTGATTTCTCTCCTACATCCACCTGTGACACAGCCAATCAGCATTGAGCCACACCTCCACGAAAGCCAATCGGCATCCATAGTTCATCTTAAAAGGCCTCCGATCCGCACTTGTCTGCTCTGTGCGCAGGTGGCAGATGTACTGTGACTTCATTCAGATGAATCTGTTTCAACCCACCTCCGCCTTCATAGCTAAAGCTTCATCAGAGTGTCATTCCTCCCGGACTCTTGCTGCGTTTCCTGTCTCAACTTAAACGGTCTGGCAGAAGACCGCCATGTTGAGCCTGGTTCTGCCAGAGGTTTCATTCATCCCAATAGGGAGTTTCTCCTCTCCACTGTCGCTCCTGTTCATGCCTATCAATCAAACTGAAGGACCTTGTTTCCTGCCGAGGTCTGAGCGCCAAGGACAAAGTAATTGTATCAATACATTTCTCCTAATTGTCTTTTCGTCTGAGTTTTTAAGATTTGAAATGTTAAAACTGCATAATTCGGGCAGCGGGTCAGATAAACTAGATTGTTCAATGAAAAGTACCTAACACCAACTGTAAGGCATGGATTGGAGGGGTCATGGTGTGGGTGTGCTTTACTCACCACCACAGTGGAACACATGATTGCTGAATGAAAATGTTTAGTAAAAAATCTAAGGCATGGAAAGTTCTAGAAGGGCTGCTTGAATTCTGATTACCGGTATATGGAGATGATGTAGGGTGACATGAAAGGATTCTCCATGATAGAAACACATAAATGTCTGCTGAAGGTAAAGAGTTGGATTACCAGTAACTTTACTCTGGTTCATGCAACAAACATCTGAGCCAAAAGGGGGGAACACCCAACTTAAAAGTAGAAGTAGATTGTCCCTACTTTGTCCTCAGGACACACTAAATGACTACATGGACATGGTTAACCTTTTCTTCCAAATCAAACCTCTCAAAAATAGAAAATTGCACAATTACTGGTCTCATTTTTTACCAATTTTATTGCATTTGTACATAAACAGTGCAAACCCCTGATTATAGGGGCAACCAGGAAAACAAAGATGAATTCCAATGGCTTCAGTTATCAAAATTACAAACTAATGAAAAAACAGATGTCTAAAACCAACTTTGAAATGATCTCAACGTTTCACACAAAAATGTTTAAAAAAAAATGTTTTTCAAACAAGAGGCTGTTAAAAAAACTTCCTGGGTGAATTTCTGTTTTTAAAAAATTCTAACTTAAAACCATGTCCATAAGGTTTATCTAATTAGTCCCTCAGTATGTGACAAACACTAAAGTTAAACACATGACAAGATCTTTCTGGAAAGAGGTTATAATGTGAACCTGTTTTTAGGTGTTCAGAATGTTTTCTTTTATTAAAGCCACATGAGACTTTTTCCTATTAACATATTCAACAAAAGAAACTAAAACTGGTGCAATATATAAAAACCGTGGCACAACTCAGACAAACATACAAAATATTTTAGACAGAGTAACATCATCACCCCTCCCTTTTTTAACACCGCCTCTGCGCCGGGTCATAATAAAGCTACATCCAACATAATATTTCTCACAGTGCATTAAAGAGGTCTAAACTACAACAATAAAAAAAAAACAAAATACAAAAAGTTCAAGTGCTTATTATCTAGAAACAAACTAAACCGCATTATTACAGGAACAGAGATGAGATTCAGGCCTAAAGTCATCCGCACTAAAAGACATCTCTGGTTCTAGAACATTGTCATGGAAACCCAATAGATTGGACGTGAGGCAGTAATAACCAAGAGTTCATTCATTTAATTACTGTTATGTATATATTTTAGGGGACATATTCACCTTCCTTCACAGTGCACTGCAAGGCTGTTTGGTTTTTAACATTTCATTCAAATATTCCATCCATGGGATGGCCACTGTTCATTTTCATTAAGCCAAATGCTAAAGGTGTATTATACTATAGAGCAGGACCAACTGGTGGCTGAAGCATACTAAAAATAATGTGCTGTTTTACACTTTGTATATTTCACAGAGTCGTTTACCATGTTTTAGCCATCTGTTTATAAAAGAACAACCCAATTTCAGTCTTAACGTTTAAGCAATTAGACATCAATCTTTAAGCACAACCATCCATTTCATCCATTAAGCTGTGTGACCATGTCTGTATACTGTTGGTTAAATTGGTCAAATTAAAGCTTGATTGTGGCAAATTAATCTAAAAACTAGTGAACAGACCACTTTGTGCTTTCAGTCTTAATTCTGGCCATTGAAAGCACTTTACACTAAAGCCACTTTCACCAAATCCTCCAGGGCCACATTGACTTATGATAGGAAGAAGCCTCAGCTGAAACTCATTTGCTTATATACGGAAAATAGAACAGAGCACATTCAATGCTTTGGAACAAATAATTTTCTATGATTTTTTTTTACATGAAAATGGGGGTTTTTCCCATCACATAAAGGCCAGTACCATGAAACATGATCAGTGCCCAGTCTGTTTCTTTTTAACATAAATCCAATAAAACCAGAACCTCCATTGATAATATTCACTAGTTGCTGTATATTAGCTAGACCTCCAAATGTCATGATGGGTTCAAGTAAGCTTGTTTAAAAATTTTTTTAAAAAAGCAGTCGAGTCTAGAGCACTTAAACAAGCTTGTTAGTTAAGTTACTAATGATGGATGGAATAGCCAAATATTTTACCAAAGTAAGAGTAGTGTTTTGATCAAGATATTACTCATAAGTAAAAAGTATGCTGCAGTGAAACTATATTTCTGTCGAAAAGTTACTTGAGTAAATGCAACTAGGTGTTGCTAATTAGTACCCACCTCTGCCTTTAGCTACAACAATATCTTTTCCACACCTGCAGCTACTGTCTGACTGACAGCTGTATCAATTTGATGCATTTAAATCTCAAAGAATAAAACCTCGCTCATGTAATGTAAGCTATATTGCTGGGAGCAATGGCAGGGATAATGCCATTTTGCCGTTGGTCAAGAGTAGCAGAAATTGCAAGGTTTAGCTGAATGATAACAGAATTATTGTCTCAAATCCAGAGGTCATTCAGAATAGTACCAAACGGTACTTTTATGTTTCTGCACCAGAATGCTAGTTTGGTAGATCTCTAAGGATTCATGTCATTTCCTCTGAATTCTAATCAGTCTGTAGATTTCCTACAAATTCTATTAAAAATCTTTCATTTAAACTCCCGGCCAGTGAGTATCTCACTCGCTCTTGTTCCAAACTGTTTTAAAACAGGCTGGTCCAATTAAATATTTCACATAGTTTATATAATAGACAATGTCTTTCTGCAGAATGGGCCTCATCAGGGGGGTTAGGTGTGTCAGGAGGCAAATGGAAATGCTCCCTCAGGGTGAAATCACCAAAAAACTGGTAGATTGTTTTTTTTTTTGTTTTTTTAGTGCTTCACTGATTAGCTGTCCAGCATTAATGGACAGTATGTGTTAAAGCGCCACCCCTACACCTATGACCTAACAAAGTAAGGCTATGAATTATAGTTACCATGTCATAGAGAGCTGTCTAGTTAAACAGATTAAGCTTATGTTGATTTTATTCCTGTCAAAATGTGACAGATTGTTTCCTTCCCAATATTTACACTTTTTTACTCACAGCACTCTTCGCTTGTAATAAGACATTAAAGATTGCTGCTTTTTCTGAATCTCAAACTTAGTACCACAAAAAAAGACAGGTACCTATAAAGAGGACTATGTTTTCCCTCATTTAATAAATGTCCCATTCAAAGTCCTGCATACAAGAAACTGATGCCGAGGAGACAAAGGAAATAAAAAGAAAACAAAAATAAGCTTAAAAAAGGTAGAAATGTGATCCATTTGTGTTCCACTAAAAACTTCCCAGCTGAGCAGCTTATCTTGTTTATTTCTGAATATAGTGGAAACCTGGAAAATAACTATTTCTGCTTCTTGCTTGAGGAAAACTACAGATTCTTATAATGTTTGGAAGAACCCTATGTTGAACCACCACCATGTTTAAAAAGCTGCCTTCAGAGTTTGGGAAAATATTCATAGAGCTCAGAAACTATATCTGTGATGTTTTCACCTGTTTCAGCATATTGTAGAAATCAAACAACATAAACCCAGAAAGACATCCTCAGACTAGCACCCTTTTATAGTGCTATGGTTGTCCTCTGGTCCTATTATTATTTTTGATTTGTATTTTTAAGTTACAGTTAATTTACTGTATAGAAAAATAATAGTATTTTGTTTGTTGATACAAAACATTTTTTTGTATATATATTTCTTATACAAAGCCACACCATCTTTAAAGCAGACTGTCATACATGCTTACATCACAGTTAGTTTTTAACTAGATTTTTGTGTTTCCACAGGCATTATTAGCCAAACAAACTCACATTTTGACTTTTAAATAATCCAGTAGTCCATTTCGCCGTAGAAATGTGCCTTTCCAGCTGAGGTTTCCTAGCTCAGCTCCAAATCTTGCTCCTCACTGTACCTTCTCTGCTGCTGTGGATCCCTGAGTTATTCCTCCACAGTCTTGTCTCAGTACATGGCCTCGGCGTCACGGATGTTTCCAAATGACAAACTAAAAGTGCTTCCAAGTTTCTTGGTGACACCGCTGCCCTCCCTCTTTTTTTTCCTGTTCCAGTTCAACAAAGAGGCGGAGCTCTGTCCCTTGGCCCCGCCTAGCAGCCGTTGGCGAGCGTTTTCTTTGTCGCTGCAGTGGGACAGCATGACGGCTTTTCTCTCTACCTGCGAGGACAAAAACAATTTCTTGCACTTCTCTCAGCTCTGCATTCGCTGCCTATCCAAACAAATAAAAACATCCCATTTACCTGGATGTCATGCGAGTGTAGCGTCACCACACTGATTTGTACTTCTCTGTCGTTGCAGCTCTTCAGCATGTGGACTACCTCCCCATGTTTGGCCCACTTACAGTCTTGTCCATCCACTGCTACAATATAGTCTCCCTCTCGTAGTCCTGCCTCCTGAACAGCAAACAAAAAATGGGTAAAAATGAGAACATTTGTTCCTTCAAAAAGAGGGTATTTTGTTTTAATGAAGACGCACAAAAAAACTGTCTGGTTTTTCAGCTTTATTTGCTTTGATCAATGAACAACCAGTATGAAGACTCAATAATTAGAGGATTGTCCAATCATCCATTAGGACTTATCACTTTATAAAAAGAACACTCTTTGGTGTGGAAGTTTGTTGTCGGAAGAGGATTCAACTTAAGTAATAGTATTACTGAGATATTTACAAATGAGTCAGAGGAAGCACAACAAGAAGTGATTATAAAGAAAACTGGATATTCTGCGACATGTTGAGACACGTCTGTATTCTGGCAGAGGGGCACCGACATCAGCAGATAACAGGAGACTTTACTTTTTTATGGAACACACTGAATTTGAAGAGGTTGTTAGACTTAAAGGTATCAGCGCTTACCAACATTAGGAAACAATGAGAGTGCTATTGTTTTAAGATATTGTGATAACTCTGAATTATTATTAACCCACATTTTCCCTCACAATTTTTTTTTTTACTGTAATAATGGCTTTAGCACTGATCTTGGGTTCTCTTTACTTTGCAAGCAAGATGAATTCTGGCGAGATTTGTGAATTCACAAATCTGAAGTACAGGCTGAAGTAAAGAAAGGTGGCTGCTCTGGTTTTAGCTGGAATACGCTCTATTTTTGAAAAACAATTAAAAGGATGCGATTTGTGTCTTTGAGGTTGGGCCAACCGGATTTGGAAAGATGTGATAGGATTAAAGGATGTGATACAATCGCAGCTGTTACTGCTTCTCTGATTGGCTAAAAGCTTGACATGGGAGGCAGGTGTCACTCTGTGATTTATCCAATCAGCACAAAGAACTGTTGTGAATGCCCCTCCCTTTTGCAAACACTTTCCTCCTGAGCATTTCCACATGGACATTGTGAGTTAAAATTGAACGACATGTATCAGTCTGGCTTATGCCAGGTTTGGGCCTTCTGGTCTTGGTGGCTAAGATCTTCATCCTCTGTGAAAGCAAAAGAGGATCAATATCCTCCTAATAGCCTGAATATTTCTGAAAAGTACTTGTGAGACAAATGCTGCAAACAAGCAGTTTTTAGGAATGAAATTAATGCAAATTTTACAATGATAAAAATGTGTAGTTTCTAGAAGATACAAATGGATGTTTAAGTAATGCTAATGCATTAATAACTGTCTTATAATGACTGCACATGTGGGATGATAAACTATAGAAAAAATGATATAGAAAAAAAGGATGTCTTGAAAAAGATTTTGGGATTTTTTAATGTTAAAAATAAAACACAACTCTCTTAAATTGATATCTGCAGGTTTATTTTTCCAGTATTTCTCAACCTAACTTCTTACTTAGTAGGCTTCACATTTCATAACAAGGTCTACTCTTTTCATAAAGTCAAACTCGCTGTTTGTTGTTGCGTTCAGTAAGATTTTTTTTGTTTCTTGTCTGTTAATCTCAATCAAGGTACCATCCAATCAAATCATGTGGAGTGCTACATTATTTAAACATCTGGCATAAACAGAAAAACAGACACAAACTTTTGCTCCATCTGAATCGTTTTCAGAGGATTAATTGTTTGTTTAGTTCTTCCTTGATGCTTAGATCCCTCCTCCAGTCAGCCTCACCTCTGCACAGCCCCCAGGAACCACTCCAGCAACCAGGACAGGGGAGTCCCCTCTGAGTGTGAGACCCATCCCACCTTCTCTCCTCTGCAGGCAGATCACACGTGTGGGGCCCCAGCGGGCTCTTGCACAGAACACTGACAAGGGGCCCTGCAACACAGCAAATGGTTCTGCTATTATTATATAGAGATGTAAATGTCATTGAAAAGATCAGGTTTTTAATATGCAATGTCAACTCAAAATGTTTATGTTAATGTGACATTTATCATGTAGAGGGTCCTTTGCAAAACTGAGAAATGTGTTAAAATAAAATAATCAGTAAAAATAAAACTGGTTTAAAGAGTACATATCCCTAAAAGAATACTTTGCCGCATCATGTCGCATCTTGACTTACAAAAATGTATCCACTCTGCCTCGAACGCAGACTGAGTATATATGGAATCCATGCTCCTATTCTTGCAGCCCAATCAATCTATTGGTCAAATTTAGGTCAGAACTCCAACTGGGCCATTCCTAAACCTTCATTTTGCACTGGTTCAGCCAATCTTTAACCTCCACATTCAGCTCTACAGTTCTGGGGTCCAGATTGACTGAAATTTTTTCTATTCATAATTTCATCCTGCATGGAAAAAAGCCCAGTTCAATCTGAAAAGAAAGCCCAGAGCATGATGCTTCCACCACCTTTGTTGTTTTCAGGCTAAAAAAACCCCCATTAAAACATGTTCAATAACTTCTAACTTGGTTCGTTTGGATCAAACACATTCTATTTGAGATGTTTTGCTTTAAAAGAAAAATGCTTCTCTATTTATTCCCTTGTAATTTCAGGCACACCATACAAAGAAAGCAGACAATTGTGTCAGGAGCAGAATGCAACCAGCAGTAGCTCTGATTGAACACTATCAGAGTAGTTGCTGGCGATTTTTGATCCTCCATGAACGGGTTCTCTGTTTTCTCCTCCATTCATTTTGAAGCATTGCTGAGTTTTCATAAGGAGTTTAACGTTTGATGTTTCTCATGTTATTGATGACAGTTTTTACTATACCAGGGTACAGTATGTCTATGTAACATTTTGTACCCTTGTCTTGATTGATATCTTTGTAAACATTAAAGAGACATTTTGTATGTTTTTAAATGAATAAATATCTTTACAATAGCCATTTGCCATTCTGTGTTTTGGCCACAGGAGGCAGTATAATTAGAAACCTCCGTAATGTTTATTTAAAGGTATAGTGAAGGATGTTCTTTTTGCAGGTGGATCAACAAAATAAGTGGTCATTCTTATTGTCAGTCATTCTGGTGATATGTTTACATAACGACATCCTAAGTGCTCGTCCCGTTTTTTCAGGGGTGTAGAGTCTGACATAGTGGAAAAATTGCAAATCTTCTTTTGGAAAGTGATCTTGTATGAGCGATGCAAACAGCAAGTTTTAAACAGAGCGTGCATGAGGAGAAAAGGGGTGGTGCAGGCTATCGCACACGTTTAATAGGTGTCTCCTCTCGGAAGCAGGTACAGGGTTGTGCATGTGCTTTTTTTTTAATTGGAGAGGGCAGATCTTTTCAAGAATTTGCGAAAATCCTCCACTATACCTTTAATAAAAATATTGAAAAGGATTAACCAGATTCTTACACAGAGATATTCTACCCAGTATGTCTATAGGCTGGAAAGTCAATAACAGCTGTGTATCAAAGCTCTCCATGGCAACGCTCACCAAGAAGACATTACTTGCAAGTATGGATAAATAAAAACTATCTAACACTTTAACAACTATTAAACTGAAACCAACGTGTTACAAAACACTGAAATTGTTCCTTTTATTGGTAACAAATCAAAGAAAGCATGGAGACCAGTTATACTCCTGCATGAGATAACTTAGGAAAGACTCGAAAAGCAGTCCCTTTTATTTGTCTCTTCCCTCGAAAGGCTTTTCTGGGTTTTCCTCACCAGTCTTTGAAAGATGTCAGTAACTTGGACGGTAAAGAAGCTTGGTGGAGTGATGTCTGGTTTCTGCTGAGTATGAGCTGCCAACACAGGAAGCTACAGTCAGTTAATCATGAATGGATCAGAATCCACTATGCTTAAGTTGTTAGTGGGATCTCACCTTGTATCTCTGGGGCCTCTGCTGTTTCATCAAAGTCATCTTCTCGATCCAGCTCTAAATATTTCTCCAAGGACAGCTTGTGCATTTGACAGAGCACATCTTGCAGGATGTCCATCTTCCTCAGGACCTTACACAGACTGTGGACACGCATGGCCTCCTCATGCCTCATAACGGCACTCCGAAGGTGGGCTTTGCCTTAAAGTTTTTAAGGAAACACATTAAAAGTCTGCACTGATAGTCATTAAAAGTCCACATTGACAGTGATGTAGCTACCACTGAAACAGGTGAACTCACCAAGCTTTCTCCTTTTTTCAGGATCCTCCAGAATCTGGCTGAGAGTTTGCCCCGAAGAAATGTTGACATACAACTTGAGGAAGGCTTTATCAACCTCCTTTTCACACTCCTCCCCATCAGAAGATGCTACAGGAAATATCAAGCTAAGTTAGAAATCTTACTTAAGTGGTTTAAGAAAAAGAAAAAAAGTAAAACATTTCCAGATTTCTAAGCTGCTGTTAAAATATAAAAACTAAGGATGGACTGATCTAAACTAAATCAAAGGCTTTTAAGTATTTCTCTATATGGATGACTTGTTTATCTGATTCTTTTTATTCCCCAACAAACATCTAGGTCAAGAGTTTTATTAAAAATAAAAACTTGAAAGCAACGATTTATCAATACAATAAAATAAATGCCTGGATTTATTGAGAAAAGACACAAAAAAGACATGGATAGGTAGGTTTACAGACAGACTGACGGACAGACAGCTGGTCAGGTACACAATAAGTCAACAAATTAAAAAACTACACCTAAAATCTTAGAGGAGATATTTCCCTTACATGTGTGGTCGCAGAGTGCAGCAGCAGCATAATAGTGCGAGAGAGCACGGAAATGTTCAGATTTGACCTGAACCATGGCGGCCCATGAAAACGGCACATAGTCCTTCATCACAGGCTGCGTCATCGTCTGATGCACTAGTGAGTAAACATCCGACACCTGCACAATTCGTGGACAAAGACTCGTGTTGGTTATAAAACAATAACACTCACAAAGGAAACAAAGAAATTACCTCATTTAATTTATCCAAATTAAATAACTTTAGTCTATTATTTAATAACTAATTAATCTCCCTGTTTCTACTGGAAGATCTTTATCTATTTTATACTTTTACAAGATTAATGTATTGTAGGAATACAAGCTAAAAAACAAACTTTAGAGACATAAACTTATGGAAAGTTAAAAACAAAGTAAGATATTTACATACAGATTAGAGGTGTAAAAGTCAAATGTAACAAATTCTAAAAGGTATTGTGAGCAAAAAAAAATCTTTAAGGACCGTTGAAATAGAGAGGAATCATTGAGTATCTTTCCACTCCTAAAAATAAAACCCAACAGAAAAAATAAATAAATAAATCAAACCAGAATCATCCAGAAGGTTGGGGAGAATGCTTGTCAATAAATGAATAATATTTAATATTAGCACTAAAACTGCTTCACTGACCTTGTTAGAACACGGGGCTTTTATAGCACCAATTAAAATGCTAGCTTAATAATGCCAAAGGACACTATAAGGTGAGGTGTTTTTATAAGTGTCAATACCCCAATAACTGAAATTAGCCAAATTTCTCTTGACCAACTCGGACAGGTGATTAGCAGGTCAAGGACTGGGAAATCCAACCTTTCATCTACCAACAGTGTGTTCTATACAGTTCTTTAGGTTCACTATGATATACATAGAGCTTTTAAGCTTGATGCATCCTTTTATGTTAAATTCAGAACTATGATCTTTTATTGTAGATCTGTTGTATTTAAAATTACATTTTGTATCTAAATGTATGCAAACGAGTTTAAGTGTCTTTAAACCCTTCGAAAAAAAAAAAAAAAAAGCAGAACAAACTTATAAAAACATCAAAAGGCCGTTTGGTAAATCTCCAGTTTTATCCAGGATACAAAAAAACAAACAGTTAAGTCACCTGTGCAGCCTCTTGTGCCAGCTGGAGTTGGGAGGTAAACTTAGTGTCCTGTGTGGTGATTGTTGTGCGTTCAAACACACACTCCTGCACCTGAGCAACCATCAGACGGACCAGCATGCTGAGAGACGGAGCGCTCATGTCCAGACTTGGAGCATTGGAGAAGTTCTCCTTTAGGTAATTAAATGCACCTAAAAAGATAACAGAAGCAGTGTCATAGGCTGTGAATCACTGAAGTAAACCTTTTGAGAAGTGGAAAAACAATAATCAGATTACAATCTTATTCATAATTTGGTTCTACTATGATAAGGCAAACATTATTCATACTGAAACGTTTGCTTCAGCTACACAACTGAAAAAACAAAAGAAAACACAGCAAAACCTCCTCTTAAATGACCATGACTATAAGATTATAAATTATGCATTAATGACACAATAACTAATGTTGGACAGTCCTACATAAAACAAATTTATAAAAGTAAACAAAATTACCTGTGTGGTTTAGAAATTAGGAAAATGAATAATTTATAATAATAGTTATAGATTTATTAAGTACAATCACTGTTTGTTTAGAATTTAAATACACTTTAATACAAAGATGTATGGTTTGAGGGAATATTGAACAACATAGATGCCTGTTGTTTGGATGGCAGACACCTGACACAGTTTTTAAAGATTGGAAATAACAGTGGAAACTGAAAACATTCAGTGATGTTGGCATGTAATGGAAACTTCAGTAGTTTAGTTATGAAAGTTATATTGTTTTTAAGGATTATGAGAAAGAAAAAATATTTTGGTTAAAAAATTGGTCTGAGACGCTTCAAACTCTTTTTTTTTTAGTTAGATTTTTATTTTTATTTTTTTGAGTCCACAAAAGAATTCAGTAAAATTTGGTAAATTTATGTTTTAGAATTCAGTAAAATCAGATTTTTCAGCACCTGCAGCTCGCTGAAAGGCATCTATGGCCTTGTTGATGCCGTCTGCAGCAGACCGGTCCTGGCGCGCGCCGATCTGCGTGTAAAGAGCTCCGATGTTGAACAGCACGCTTCCCTTCTCAAAAGCCAGCGCGCGCTGAGACGATGGGACCCCCGTCAAAGAGTCGTACCTGAGGGTTGAGTAAGAAGGAAGCAATTTTACCTTTTTAAGGTAACCAGCAACTTACATGGATTAAAATATAAATGATCAAGAGTCTAAAATAAGCGCCCAAGATAGGATCATGACTGGAACTGTATTACTATTTTAATTACTATTACTACTACTGTATTACTGTATTACGTGGAAAATCTTAAAACTCCAGAGTCCTTTGTTTCTGTTTGTTCAGTTTAAGAATAATTTGGACTCTCATGGTTATGCCACGAGACATGCAGCTGAAGGACGATTTGTAATTTCTAGGGCGAAAACTAATTTTCTCAAATACACCTTTACTGTACTTATAGAGCAATGAAAGAATGGAACTCATTGCCATTAATTCTCATAAAAATTTTACATAAATTTGCTTTTAGCTTTTAGCATAATTTAGCTTTTAGGAGCAACTTATCTATAAATGAAATAGTTTCATATTCTAATTTATTGTAACTTATTCATAAAATGTGAACATTTTAAATTGTAACTTTCCCCTTTTCTATGAATGTTCAGTCTTATTGATATGTATATGATATTTGTCATCTGTCAAACATGTTCATGAATTTACATTGTATACTGTATTTTAATGATGTGGACCCCAGGGAGAGTAGCTGGGTTTAAAGCACAGCTAATGGGGATCCCAATAATAAATAAACAAAAATAAATAAACAAATAAACTATTTATACAAATGATTAGTAATATAGTAAATCTCACAATCTCCCTCTTTGCTCGTATAAACTATCTCTTGTGATTTTTTTAAAATAATTTTTTTGGTATAAAAAGATAGGAACTGGGTTATGTATTCAGAGGAAAATATTGTTTGTGAATTTAGTTCTGAGCAGAGCAGCAACTTGCTTAAACTCAGAACACAGAAAGTGAGTTCTGATGCTAATCTGACCTTTTCTCAAGGTTCAAGAAAAAAAAAAAGGAATATAACTCAGTATTTTGAGCTGTGCCCCAAGGTCTCCACAAAATATGTAGTTTGCTCTGGCCCAGCAAGGAGCTGATGTTAACAAATAACCTTTTCTTGTATTGCCGCAGAGACTGGAGTTATAATAAAAGAGTTCAATAGAAAGAAATATAATGCTGTAGGCCAGCTCTGTTGGAGGCATACTTGAAATTCCCTTGTTTAGGAAAAAAAACAAGAAAAACAACATCTCTTCACACTTTCACTTTCTCATTATGCTATACTTTTTTGGTCTAAAAAGTCTTTAGTTTGTTTTAGTTTGTTTGTAACTTAAAAAAAAAAAGTGAAATGTGTGAAGATTGTTGCTACTTTGTAAAGCACCATATAAACGGTACATTATCTTTTCTAAAAGTAGGTTAAAAAAATGTAAAAAAGCAGTTATTTAAAAAAAAATGCAAATATCGTACCAGTGAAAGTAAACACCCAGGTTCTTGTGTGCAGAGAAGAAGCGCTGGTCCAAATAGTACAGCTGATTGTAGTACTCCATTAGTAGCTCTAGTCCAGCCTGGTTACGACTGGGTGTACGCATCGCCTGACAAACAGAAAGACAAAAACAGAAAGCTCAAACTTTGAGAAATATTCTGTCAAGGCAAGGCAAGGCAAATTTATTTGTATAGCACAATTCAGTACAAAGACAATGCAACGTGCTTTACATGATTAAAATACAGGAAGATAAAACAGAATCAAAGCAAGTAATAAAAAAAAAGAAGAAAAAAAAAAGTCAAGGTTTCTTTTATTGAAGGAGATATACTGTTTTATCATTTTCATAAAAGCATATTCAATAATAAAGTTTGCTTGTATTTTAATGAACCTGTCTGAGATCAATCAGCTCTTTGATCTCCTTGTCGTACTGACTGCTGTCTTCTCCATAGTGCTCACAGATGAAATCCTACAAAAGGGGAGAAATACAAGAAAAATCTATTGTTTCTGGTGCAAATAGTTTCATATATTTTCACAAGCAGGAGTTGATTCTGTGCCGCACATTTCTTTTATGATCTTCATGCAAGTTTCTCAGTTTTCTGAGAAACTAAATCTTCTTTTCTAATTGGCTGTAAGATATAATAACTAAAAAAAACATTATTCCATGGGTAATCAATCTTATGAATTAGATTTTGATTGATTGACTTTATTGATCTCACATTGGAGGAATGTACTTGTTACATCAGCTCAAATAGTCAAAGAAGAAGAATGTGCCAAAAGAAGAAATGGGTGCATGGGATATATACAGTATATACAGTGCTTCCACATATGACAGCTTTTTTTATAGTAATATACAGGGTTATTTTAATATTTTAACTGAATTACTTGAATAAATGTATTCTTGAATGGTATTTACTTTGAATACAAATGTAAACTGCTTTGTCAATTGATCAGAAGATAGCTACTCTTCCAGCTTTAGTTAGTGATAAAATCAATTTTACTAAATTTGAAAGCTAAATAAAAACAATGCTGCATAAGTTTATGTTTCTTTATTGATTTTCAGGGAAAATACTCATATTCTATTTAAATCTGTAATGCTCTACTCTCAATTTGTCATAGTAGAAATTGAGAAAGACAAATAGTCTGATCGGTTTCAAAGGGACTGTATATGTAAAATACCAGAGGACTGCTTTTAAGTATTTTTTAAAGTAAAATTTTTATTTATCTGGTATCAAGTTAGGTTTATTCTACGCAAAACAGTTACTAATATAATAATAATAATGCCCTCACCTGGATAGGAACAGTAAAATCCACTTCCTTGGTTTCTTTCAGTCCAAGGGGGATCATGGGAACACTGATGGCATCACTGCAGGCAGACATAAATACACGTTGTTGGTCTTAGTCATACGTAAGCACTAATGTTCACTAAGCAGGTTTCAAACACAGGACAAGTCCGCATGCCATCTGCTCATCTTAATACCCAGTAGGGGGTGTGTGTGTGTCCGATTGATCCTGCTAACAAACTTAAAAACAATTATTAAGCTTTGCAGCCCGCTCAACAACCCAGGCAGCCCCTTCCATTAACTATGACACTAAAACATAGCATGCACGCATGTGACTGGCTCATTAAAGACACAAACGGGGGGACATTTATCGTTCCTCCTACCTAGGACAGTGGAGGGGGTAAAAAACTACTGACAGGTAACATTAGTAGTGCTATAGCTGGGGGAAATTGCCACAATTACAACCAGCTGAATGTAATCCATAAATTACACTTAAAATACGCCTAAGTGTTAGACTTATTGTTAGTGTTAGTCTAGTGTTAAAGCAAAAAAAAAAAATAATAAAATCTCAACCATAGCTGGACAGAGGATAAACAATCTAATTAGAGCATGACCACAGAAATATAACAGCCACTTGTTTTCGCCAATTATAGTTAGTTTAATGAGTCTGGCCTAGAATGCATGTGAGAAACTCTGAATAAACTGAATCGTGTCTGAGTGAATACCTGTCTGTCTGGTAGATCTCCATGTTGCTGTTAAGCTCTTCCAGCTCTTCTTTGAGCAGTTGCAGGTTGGAATTGACAAAGCTGAGCTCCAGAGCCACAGTTTCCTTTACCTTGTTGTTAGTTGTTGCCCTACAAAAAAAAAAAATAAATAAATAAATAAATAATAAATATATAAGTCAAATCTTAAAAAGGCTGAATTGTCAACATTTTTCCTTCTTATAAAAATAGAAGCTGCATAATAATTATGCACACCTTGGTGTTGTTTTAGACTCCAGGTAAATATGGCATCATTGTTTAGACTTTTTTTTCTTAGTTTATGTATAATTTATGTTTCTTTTAAAGATTGATAGAACTAAATCTAGAAATCGGCTTAATGGTAAAATGCTAGATGGTCTGTATTTGTGTGCTTTATTAAGTCCAAAGACTCTAAAGCGCCTTAGAATATATTTAATCATCCGCTTACTGATACTGATACTGATGTGAATGTCAGCTGCCGTGGCAGCTGTAGCTACATCATGTTCTACTCCTCCATATGCGTTTTGTGTCATTTGGAGCTGTTCTGAAGATATTCGGTTAGGTTATATCAAAGTAACATCTCCCTATGGGCAATGACTTGAAGGCACAAACTAAACTGTTCATAATTTATTCTTTATGGTACGCCAGCATTCATAACATGTAGGCGAATCACTGTCCGCCAGACATCCACGGTTATATTTTTTATATTCATATATTTTTTAAACAAAGCAGAGTGTGTATGACGTCATCCGCGCGCCGGCTACCATCATTCATCCTGTCCGCTGAACTACTGCTAGTTTTGCTCACATGCTTGGAAGATGTCTAATGCTACAACCACAGATGATCTTGCTATCGCAATGGAATTGAACGATTCAGATTAGCTAGCCAAATGAATATAAGGGGTAGCGCGTAGCCGCCTGTCATAACTCCAGTCCGGCGCTCGGATGACGTCATACACACTCCGCTTTGGTTTAAAAAAATATAAATATAAAAAATATAACCGGGGGACAGTGATTCGCCTACATGTTATGAAAGCTGGCGTACCATAAATGATACATTATGAACAGTTCAGTTTGTGCCTTCAAGTCGTTGCCCATAGGAAGACGTAACTTGGATTATGAAACCGAAGATCTTTGGAATGGCTCCAAATGACACAAAACTCATATGGGTGAGTAGAACATGATGTAATAACGTAAAATCAAGGGCCAATGTGAAAAAACAAACAAACAAAAAAAAAGGTGTTCCCCTTTAAGGCTGTCCTTCTGGGCCCTTAGTGACGCTATCAGGCCCACGCACCACCAGCAGCAAGGAGCTGGAGCTTGAATCCACAAGCCAAAGGTTACAGGACAACCCTTACCTCCTCAGCCACTCTTGCCCCATAAACTAATGCACCATATTAAAATACTGAAAAGATTTTATCAACTTTCTGAAGCTCAGACTTGGGTGAACCTATATTTTGCACTTGATCTATTTATTCAGATGAGCAAAGGGTAAAAAAAACAAACAATATGTTATAAATTTAGTTACATTTCAGACTACAGGGACATTATCTATTGCTTTTTTGCTCCACCCAACCATTACAACAAAGCTTGGAGGCCTAAAGAAATTATTTTAAAATGGTAAAAATGTTCTTATTCACCGCAGGCTTTAACACAGAATTCAGCTCTGAGCTCCACTTTCTACTCTGTCCTTTTAGTCTATTCGAGCCTCACCCGTTCTCTAAACACATACTTGACCCAGAGCAAAGCCAACTCATGCTGCTGCTCCACAACTTCTGGGAAATCATTTAGTTTGGCAGAGAAATGGTTTGAAAAAATCCTTCCAATTATATCCCCTCCAAATCTCATTGGTTTAATGGTAGGATAAACTGGAATTAGAATAAACTTAAAGCTGCTGCTAATATTCAACCATAACAAAACAAAAACACAGAATTGTTTTGGTTGATACATTAGGAGTTTATAATATTAGAAATATGCAGTTTATGGATAATGAATCCATGTGTAAGAAGCTAAAGATTTAAAATTTCCCAACTCTTTGATCTCAGGGACTTTTATTGTCAGCGGTGCCTGACTTCATTAGCTTCTCTGTGTAATCCGTCAGGAGAAAAAAAAAGAAAGAAAGACATTTTCTAACTTCTGTAAATATAAGGGAAATACTAAGTGCACAACAGAGGTTATTTCTTTCTCATTTTATGTGTAGACAGTAAATGTCTCCTGACAAGATAAACAGCAGAAAGGTCGCTTGGATGAAACTAATTTACCGGTAAGACATTTATTATTTGGTTTTAATCAATTGACCTTTTCTCACCCATTTTCCCTTCATGGATGTTGCGATAACCTAAGTCCTTTTCTGATGATAATATTCATACCCTTTTTTTGTTATCAAGAAAAAAAACATTCTGCATGATATTAAGAAAACAGGTGTTGTGATATAATCTACCTGTTGTAATAATCATATAATTTGGGATAAATAAATAGAAGTCTTATTTTCTTTCTGCTTTTGGTCTAAGGCTGATCTCAGTGTTTATAAATATTGAGAAAAAACACAAAAACAATGTGTTATTTCCATCTTAAAAACCTTTTTTTTCCTGTTAAGTTTTAGTTTTATAATGCATTGACCGAAATAACTCCTCCCTTCTCTCGACATATTTTAATTCTGGATTAAAAGACACCCAACTCCAATTATATTGCAAGAACAGAGAGTATAAATGAATAGTATTTGCAGCTCTTTATATTTTTTTTCATTTTCATTTTATACATATTTTTTTATACAATGATCTTCCAATTGGGCTGCACAGTGGGTAGCACTGCTGCCCTGGAGCAAGAAGGTTACAGGTTCAAATCCCAGTCCCTGGTCATTCTGCATAGAATTTGCATGTTCTCCCTAAGCATGAGTGGGTTCTCTCTAGGTACTACGGCTTCCCCCCCAAAGTCCAAAAACATTTCTGTTAGGTTAATTGCTTCTCTAAATTTTCCTGGATGGATTTTCCAATTATTTCATTGCATTTTTCGGCCCCAAAATATATATTTTTCATTCTATTATAAACACTGTCCAGTATAATTGACTCTTATCAATTTGTATGATTTGTTCTTAAAATAAAAGTAAAATCTCCCCATCCTATAAATGCAAATGTACAGCTTTACAGTATTGGTTTGTAAGAAGGGTCCATGCATACTAATTAACAAAATTCCGACCAAAACTGAATTTTAAACATTTTTTATGAACATATTTGTAGCTTAGATTTGAACAGGAAAATAGGGTTAAATCAAACAGTTAGAGCTCTTATCCTTTGCCAGTGTCTTTATTAGTCACTCCCTTCCCAAGTCTAAACATGCAAACAAGGATACAACTATATCTACTCTTAGGCCAGAGGCAATCTGATTAGTCAGCTTTAAATGAGCTCCTAAATATCCCCTTCCTTCACACCCATTTGCACGCACATCAGGCAAAGACAAAAAAGAACACTGACTAACCTAAGAGACAAAGATCCTAAAGTTTTCAGAGGAAACCTGAAACCGACCTAAATGGCTAACCCCCGTCTCTGTGTGTGGAACGTCAAGAACACTGAACATCCGAACACCCCCCACAGACCAGCGCCCCGATGAGCAAGCAAGTGAGCAAAGTAAAACTAAAAGCTGCTAGTTCCCTGTGTGTGTGCGTATGTGGACTACACTAACAAACTAAGAAGGGGGAGGCTGACAGACAAATGAGTGGGGGGATGAGCTCAGTGAAACTTGCTGGGAATCTTTGCATGGGAACAGGACGGGAGGCGGACACAAAGCCGGCTGATTACAGGCTGACGGGCTGTGTGGGGGTCCTCTTTGTCTCTGTGACCAAGCGTCCAAAGAGAAGGCGCGGGAGTGCTTTTCTTTTAATTATCTGCACCGGACTGAGTCATCACAGTTTTGCAAAATAGCCAGAATCCTCTGGAAACAACTGCTGACCCTGGCTGGGGCTTAGTTGTTTACCTAAATGGAAACAACACACATGTAAGCTTTAGCTGCTGTGGATTTTCCGTCATGTAAAATTCATTCAAAGTTGATAACAATTAATGGTATCAATGAAATGCAAAGTTTAATCTGCAAAATAGTTTAAAATCCAGAAGGCTAAGTGTAGCACAGCACTTGGTTTTATTCTTTCCAAATTTTGAAATATTAGCTGAAATTCTCTGAGCTATGACAGAATCTATGCGCTTTACAAAGTTATTATGTTCACAGTCAGTCATGTAACCTTTTGACTTGCTTATTGACTAAATAAGATAGGCAAAAGTAGTTTTAAATACCTCTAAAATAAGGCTGTCTGTGTGTTGAAATACCAGTAAAATCCTGTTTTTACTGGAAATGACATCACTCTCTTGCACATAGTGTGACATCACCTCTGCTACCAATATATTGTCTTTTCACCAGAAAGACATTGGCTTCATCTAAAAATGCTACAAATGTTTGTTCATTAGTAGCTAAAGCTTTATTGTTCAATTTTCAGTGATGTAGAGAGAGAGACAATGCACCCCATCTCTTTAACTGTGGGCTGTTTAAGACAAAACTTACTAAAAACATGTTATCATTATGAAAAGTACATTCTAAATACAACCACGACCAAAAATAAAAACATTTTCCAAAAAAAAAAACATTTTATCAAGTGAAGAGCAGCCGTTATATATCTAAAAACTATTTAGTCCAGAGGAAAAGTTCAAAGAAAAGCAAATTAGTTTTAAATTGGGGACACTTTCTTCTAGATCCTATCAGATTAAGACACAAAATGAATCAGGGAGCAGATAGTTGAACATTGCTTATGAATCCATCCTCATGAGAAAAGGGAGCAAGCTCAGCCTCCTACGTGTATATTAAGCAACCATTGCACAGAGACTATTCTACACTAAAGCTTTTCTCAAAAAGACTATAAAAAAGGTCTGCCGAAATGATTACTTTCAAGACGAACATTCTTTTGGTTAAAAAAACGTCAAAGTAAAGAGATTCAAAGACATTTTATGAACAGTTACAAAGACTCTTAAAAACCCTCCTTTTATTTAGCAAAACATCTACAACATAAAGTGTTGTTTGAGTGGTAAAAACCTTAGCAGTTTTTTGTAGTTTTGTAGTTTTTTTATGTTGTCTCTGCCAAATGATGCATTTTAAACAGAATAAATATAACAAGCTAAGCATAAGAGAAGGAGACAAAAGGGAGACAACCAAGGTCCTGTAGAGAAATTAACATGCAAATTGATGCACAGTGAACATAAAGAGAAGCACAATAGCAGGTAGAGATAGCGTGTGGTAGCAAGAGCGACTGGTGACCTAAATGTAAAAGATCAACCGATTAACAAAGCACCCTCTACAATCAGAAAAATAATCCTAACAGCTTCTTTAACAAACAGACAGATCCACGAGATAGCTGAAATAGTTCATAGTAATATAGCTAAATGGCACTAATAGTTGTTTTTAAATGACTGGCATTAATGCATCTTTTTATACATCTGATTAGAGTTTGGTGCATCATAAACTCAAATAAGAGATGTTGGATAAAAAAAAAGGTGCCATTTGCTGCAAATTGAAATTTTGAAAGTCTTTAAACAGGAAACTGAACAAAACTTTTCATTCAAAGTCTGCCCTATTTCATTGCATGCTCCCTCCACAGATCTAAATCTAAAAAACAAAAAAAAACAATGTCTGTAGAATGAGCTAAAGAGAGGATAACATAACAGAGAACCCACGACTATGGACAATCTAGATTAATGGTGTAAAAAGGAATGGCAAGAGTTCCAAACTCTGTACGCTCCAACCTTGCAAAATGTTAAAGAAGAAGACTAGGACTTTGTTTTGGCTTGGTAAAACTGACAGGGTGAGATCACAGGTGTAAATGTTTCATGTTACCTAAAAAAATTCTCATTTAGTGTAAAATCTTTAAGCTATGTAGTAATAATGATTCTCAGGCCCAGTCCACACAGACAGTTGCCTTAGGAAGATCTTGCGGTCGAAACGTCACTGGGAGCTTTGAACAACTGTTTGGATTTTCCTATTTTTCCCAGTCCACACAAAAAACAGCTTGAATGCATCCAGGTATTTCGAGCTTCAGGTGGTGCATCCATCCGCCAGAAATGAGCATTTTGGTAGATTATAAACAATAATTTCTTAAACTGGAAAACCAAAAATAAAATAATTGCTTCTGTGTTTTCATCTGTAGAAGTGAGTTCCTTCCTTCTTAAAGGGTGATATCGTAGCAATGTCTCTGTTTTGTTTTTTTTACATTTTTTGTGCAATTTGGTAGCAGTGTAACAGCACCCCCAAAGGGCCTGGCATACATACTACAGCTGAGCCAGGGTAGCCATATTTGCCTGAGTTCCATTCAACTGGGCCTCTGTTGAACAAGTTGCTCTGTTAAAATCATCTTTCGCTAGGTTGTTCAAATGTAGGCTCCTTTTCACAGAATTAATCAGGTTCTTAGAAAGTAGGGGTTGAACGGTTCACCAAATCCATGGTTTGGTTCGGTTAACGGTTTCGTGGTCACGGTTTTCGGTTCGGTATATGTTGATTGTTAGCCTGACATGTTGGTCGTGTTGCTGTTAGCATAAACAAAACATGTTGCACAATGCTAGCACACTGTTGCAATTTTATCCACAACTTTCTTTCCGCTGTCATTGTAGGTCACTCAAAATGCAAAGTGGTCCCATACAGCAGACCTATAAAGTGCTGCTGGCGCGTTTTCCAACTCCTGTTCTTTCCCACTCGCCATACCCACACAATTCTCCACAACAACTGATTTTTTTCTGCTACACTACGCTGCTTAGCATCTTCTTCTTGTTTACTAGTGGTGGTTGGCTTTGGTCGCAGTACCGCCACCTTCTGCTCTGGAGTATACACTCTTCGCCTATTAGAAAAAGAAGCAGCGGATGAACCGAACGCAACACACGCGAATCGAACCGAGACAGTCGAACCGAACAGTTCGGACGGTTTTCATAAACCGTTCCATCCCTATTAGAAAGTGTTAGTAAGAGAATTCTAGCAAAATAGTTGTCAGTTTGGCAGAAAAGTGAAACACTAATAAAATGTGGGCCTGCACTCATCATTAGTTTATTTATTTTAAAATATGGAGATTCTGTCACACTTGACAATCTCTATCAGCTACAATCATTAGTCAATCAAGCGTCACTGAAATTGTATTCGTCAGTGAAATATAAACGCTCCATGTGAGTTTAGCTACACTAAAGTTTGATGGTCTAGCTAAATGATCAGATGATCAGCTAGATCAGAATTCACGGATTAGCCGACCGCGGTCTGGATACAGACCAACCTGCTGGCTAATCCGGACCCAACCTGATTTAAAACATTTATAATTCACCGCATGTTGTCCGACGGCAGTGTCTAATTTCACTTGCACTGCTTCTCCTGTTTGTACGGTAAGCCCTCCGGGACAAGGCTACACGTGATGCATAGGGCTGGGTATTTTCACCAAAGTCTGAATCGATTCGATTTTGATTAATACCGTTCTAAATCGATTAATTTCGATTCAATCTGTTTTTACCATAATGAAAGTGGTTCAACTGTGTTTCAAAATACTCATGTATTTAATTTTTTCCTGTCATATTAAACACAAAGTGCAAACTTGTAAATCGGACAATTTAAACTTGAGATGGGAACAAAACTGTCTCAAAAGTGCAAACTTGTTTGTGAAAAGTGAAAAAGCCTCACTCGAGCAAACAGACATGACACAGCAGGGACACAGCAGACATGCATGAGCTGCATTATCTTCAATGCACAAACCATATTTGCAGCGTCGTCTGCAACAACTACACAGTGTTTGCTGGTCAGCCTCCATTTGTTAATGTCTTCAATCAACCTATTAGCTACATTTGCAGCTGTCTGGCTTGAAGTATTTTGAGTGCTCATTTGAATGTGAAAGTCACGCACGTCACTATAAAACTAATCGATCTTATTCACTAGACATTGATTTTGCGAAAATGTGATGGAATAGATTCAAAATCGATTAAGTCTATTTTTTTTACCCAGCCCTAGTGATGCATATTAAACAATGAGCTGTGTCAATCATGGCTGTTGCTGCTAGCTACTTTTACACACAGCAGGCAAACATGTGGAAAGCTGGGTGTTGGGTAACAATGATGGGTAAACGTGAAAGAAAGCGTAAGCTGATGGAAGAACTGCAGTGAACTGGTGGCAAAAAAGTGAAATGGTGTGCTCAGAGATGACCCTGCACATTTTGAGTATGTTTGGCGATTTTTTTTGCATTGCCGTTAACATTTCCAAATGCGACTTGTATGTGATCTCCTATGTGAGCTGCAGTCATACAACACAAGTGTCCCTCATGTGCAGTAAAGGACGCAATGACGTCACATTCCAGCATGCTTTGTGTTTACGGAAGTAAACATGGATTGTAGTGCTGGAGCGCATCTAGCTATCTTTCCCAACCATAAAAACACAATCTTTTCAGATTTCAAGATTAAATACTGCTCTCCGCATCATCGTCTGCCATGGTTGTTGTTTTTCTTGCCGCTTCTTCATAGCAAGACCCAGAATATTGGCCTTTGTCGGGTATTAATGGCGTTCAGGTCAGATGAATGCGACCTGGCCGTTCAGACACAGTTTGGACTTAAAAAGATCAGATTTGTGTCGGATTCAGGACCACATAGGCAAGTGGCCTGGGTCGCATTGAAAGAAAAAAAATTGGATCTGTGTTGTTCAGAAAGCCGTCAAAAGATCAGATACAGGTCAGATACGGGCCAAAAAAATCGCATTTGGGTCACTTCAAGCTGTGGTGCGTAGCCTTTGTAACTACGTCTTTCTTCCTATCAGACCAATGAAACTGCTGCTGAATTTCTGCGTAATCTGACTAAAATAGACATGGGGTCTATCTCAGTTGGAGATACTGAAGCCCCCTTGCAGAAAATCGTGTCAGGTGTGTTCATCCTCATTGATTTTCAATGAGCGCTAAATGCAAGGACCTCTACAACACAATTCGACGCAAAATCGGATGTGGTGTGTTCTGGCCTCAACACATTTAAGAACATTTTCAGAAGCATCTAAAAACATACGTTGTTATATGTGATTGGTGTTGCTTACTTAATACATTATGAGTTAAAAAAAAATGCATTTTTAATCATCGGAGCATTGGCAGTAATTTTTGGCTGATGAAAATGTTTAATTTCCACCCCTGTGAAGAACATAGACAAACAGGAAGGCGTTGGTGAAATAAGTTCCTGCTTCTTACCTAAAAAGGTTCTCCGCTCCTGCTCTCATCCGCATCTCCTTGTTAATCTGCTGGTTGATTCGAGCTCGCCGATGTTGCAGTTTACTGCGCTGAGTCTGAGCGAATGGATCGCATCCCTACAGAGAAAACATTAAACCAGAGGAGGCTAAATCTTTTATTTTTACATTCAGCAGAGAATCACAAAATGAGGTTTTACAGCTTTGATATCAGAGTTATGATGATCTGCAAACAATTTTAAAGTAGAATTTCATCAGTATTTCTACAGGTCAGGAGGGAGGTTTAGTAATAGCAACTAAAATCACCTTAGATCAGGGACAGCAAAATAGCATATCTTCACAAGTTTATTTATAGAGCACTTTTTTTTAGTAGCAAGATAATTCAAAGTGCTGGAACTGTGAAAAAAGAAAATGTACATTGAATTGGAATAAAGGTAACACTGATAATTACAGAGAAAAGGATGAATAATTAAAACGAGATGATTACATAAACAGAATGATAAAAAATGAAAGTTGGACTGATAACTAATGATCTTAATATAACACGGACGAAAGCCAATCTAAATAAAAAAGTATTTAAGCAATTTAGCATTTTCACTATTTTCTAGGCGTTTCTTCCAAACTAGCGCAGCATAAGAACTAAAAGAAACTTCTCCATGTTTGGTTCTGGCTGTCCAGAATCAATTTAAACCAGAAGACCAATCGGGTTTATAGAGAAGCACCTCCCCAAAAACGACCTGCTCAGGTCAGAACCCAGCATCAGCAAACTGATGAGATGTTTTCCTAAATCCTCATCCTGTTGGTAGTTTCCCACAGCCTATTATCTCACAAATGTATTTCTTAAGGTAAAGGCTTGTAGGGTCGGTATTAGGACAGATTGAGTGGAGAGTAGACTTGTTGAATAATCCCTGACCTTCTCTTTTTTTAATCATATTCACAGATTATAAGATGTTCTCTAATAATCTGCAGCAGTAGAGGACTGTGCTGATGTGGGGCTTAAAAAAAATCAAACAAACAGCAGCAGCTGTAACAGTTTCTTCCCAAAATAGCAGAAACTTCACACTGGTCTTTGAGTTGCATTGATTCTGTCTTTCCTCTCTTCTTCTAGCTTCTCGGGACTCCAGAGGAAACTTAAAATGTACCTTTATTTCAAAAAGGACATTGGACCACTGAGCAGCAGTCCACTTCTTTCTCTCCACGTCTCTGATCCTAAAGCATCTTAACACGTATAAAATAGCAGTTGCAGCCCATGTCCTGGATAGGTTAGCTGCTGTTTTTGCATCTTGGATAACTGTTTTTCCTCCACTCAACTTTCCCTTAGCATGCTTCCTTACAGCACACAACCAGTGACTTTCTATGTCCTACTCTGCATGGAGAGGAGGAAAGTGACTGTATGCTAAACAACTGTCAAGTCAGCTATTTTCCATATGATCAGGTTAAACATAACATATCTGCAATAAAGATCCTATTTGGTTCATATTTTAAGAACTTCATCTAGAGAAGTATGTGTTATAATTAGTTGTAAGCCAGATTAATTGAAACTAGCAGAGATGGACATAAATTACACCAAGTTGTTCAATGAATCTAGACCACATGTGTAACTTTCTGAAGGACAGGTGTGGACATGTCCCCACCAATAATTTCCACTTTTTTCCCCCTTTCCGCTCATTTACTTTAGCCAAAGGTAACAGAGGTTGGTGCAGCTGTCTGTGTTCAGAGCATTTTGAGTCTGTGTTTTTTTTTTTCTCTCTCCCGCTGCTCCCATGTTTTGCATCTCTGTGTAACATCATCGGATCTGTCGCTTTGAGTCATTTGATTTGCAGTCGCATTTCACTGCGTACAAAGTAGCTACGTGGTTGGAGGAGAGACACACAGCAGCACTCAGTGAATATTAACCAGCAGCTACTTCGATGTTAAGGTAAAAGTTAGGAGACCGGCTGGTTAAAAAAATTAGAGATCATACTACTGAAAAATCTGTTCATTAGACATACAGAGCTTTTTCAGCTAAAAATGGCAACATATTGTAACCTTATACAGGTTAGTATTATAATGCAAGAAGCTTGAGAAAACATAGTTTGTTTATCTTTAATAGTTAAAAAAGCTGGGATTCTCAGAGAACCGTGACTCCCAGTTACAGGTTAAAATGAACATGTTTTCTTATTGTACAGATAGAATCAGACTGCAGAGCTTCTACATATCATTTTTTTGTTTCTGGCATCATTATATTAGTAAATAGGTTCATAAATCTTTTTAAACAGAGAAAAGAGAGAAGTAGGGACAGCTGCAGATTTAAGGTTACTGGGATATGCAACATGTAAAAAAAAAAATATATCTCCAAGTTTACAAGAAAAAAAAATGCTATTCTATATTTAAAATGAAGCATATCCATATTTTTCTAGATGGATGGAATTTAAATTGTACTTCTAGGGATGCATGATATATCGATTTTGGCATCGAAATCAGCTGTTATTCCTTATTTGTTTATACATTAAGGTTTTTGGGCCCTATAATGCAATAAAAGATATCTCTCCATCTATAAATATAAATATTAGTGTATTATAGTTCTCTTATGTTCTCAACAATAGGAAAGCATTAAATAAATATATGAGCTCATTTTTGGAAATGACTGAAACTGAAAGTGTTCAGGTGGAGTAACTATCAGCCCCCACCTGAGTGTCGCCACCAACTTTCATCACAAAGTTACACCCTTGCTATATAACTGTTTACTAAAATAAGTTTAGCTTTTGATTCATGTATAGTTTGTTGTGATAAACCTGGACAGGTGGCTGGCACCAGGTCTCACCTTGCGGATGCTCCCGCTGTGGCCGCCGTCTGTCGGCAGCGTCGCGGGCATGTCGTCGTCGTCTGACGCACCGTCTGAAAGAGTCAGCTCCAACTCTCTGTAAAGAGGGACGTTTGATTCGTTAAATATATTATTGTCAACTACTCATCGAGCAGCAGCGCTTGCTTCATATTCCATTTATTCTGGTAGTGGAAAAAAACACGGTTTATGCGCATAAGTCACAACTTCTAATAAGTAACGGTAACACTTGCCTTGTGGCAGGTCCCTCCATCGTAACCCGGCGGCTGAAAACGGCCCCTACATCCCTTAAAGCTGCATAGCTAGCGTACAAGCAGCAGTTCAACAAAAGTATCAAAGAATAAACCAAAGCCTGGCGAAGCTTTTCCCCCTAAAAAACAAGCCAGCCTGAACACTTCTTCTCTGCATAAAGCCTTCTCGTTGTTTTCAGACAGAGTGCTGAAAGAGATTACTCAGGGAGGGCGGGGCAAGGATAAAGAATCCAGCCAATCAGAAAGCGAATTTTTTAAATGACAAGAAATCTGGCAAATTAGAAAAAGGGAAGGCTGTTCATTTGACCAATCACAAGTTTGATAAGGCGTACCCATCCGCCTCCCCACTTGTAAAGTCGTTGTCATGGTTACTACAGGGGCAGTGGCTTGTGTACTGGCTCCAAGAAGGTTGCAGCAGCCTGTCCTTGTCTGCACATTAAAAACAGGCCATAGATAAGTATTTACAATTCTTTGCTTTCAATTAATAGGATTATCTCAATGCTAAAATTATTTTATTTGGTTTCCACTGGATACGGTTTGCTTCAAATATATTCATTTTCAGCACGTGCAAGTTACCTGCTATCATATAGCCTAACTGAAGTAAAAATGAAACTCCCTTATTTTTTTAAACGAAAGTGAAATAATAGTAAAATCTAAAGAAAGCACTCAGATCGAAACGTATTATGAATGAAAGTAGCTACTTGTTATTTTAAATCTATTCCTTTTTTAAAGTTTGCTTTGGTTTACAATATGTGCATTATCTAATTTGGCCACTAGGCGGAGTGTTTTCCTTATAATAGGCTCCACCGTTCAGAATGGAGAAAAGGATAACAAGAGAAAAAATCATTTACAAACCTTACTATGGAGTAACCAAATCTATCAATTGCATTTTATATAAATTCAAGGTGAGACCTGCCTTTTACCACTAACCACTAAGTAGCACACAAATAAAATCGAATATCAACTTATGACTTTAAAGACAGTTTAAAATAACGATAATTATTTCTTCCATTTTAGCGTTCAACAAACAGAAATTATCCTAAATCTAAGAAAACAGGAAAACTTGATATTTTAAGACATACAGTGATAAAAAGTATTTTATGTAAAAGAAAATAAAACTTAATAGTTAAGATCAGAAACAGAGTTATATAAATTCTGTATCAGATTTTAACTGTACAGGTAAAGCCTGTGTGCCAGACCATTAAAAGCAGCTGTCCTTTCTAACTTCAAATGGAAGAGGCTTGGAAAAGTTCAGGTTGTCCAAAAAATTTTCAAAGTTGATGATTTAGAGCTTGAATTCAGATTGAAAATCAAATATTTGGCCACCATTTAGCCATCAAATTACTTTTATTTCTTTTAGATATGTGCTGCAGCAGGACTAGGCTGTCATTTACTTTTAAAAACGTATCATAAGTATATGGGGGTGTTGGCCTAGTGGGTTAGATCAGTGCACTTGTGTTCTGAGAAGGTTGCAAGTATCAGGTATGATTCCCCTAGTCTCCACCCTGGGTCCCTGAGCAAGATTCTTAACCTGACTTGCTCCCCGGGTACCCCACAGTGGCAGCCCACTGCTTCCCAAAGGGATGGGTTAAATGTAGAGTGTGAATATCTCCATTGTGAGTGTCTACAGGGAAAGACGCAGTGTTTCCTTTCAGGGAAGCAGTTTGCCGTTTATTCTGTAAAACGATGCTCAAAAAAATTTGTCATTCCTACTGGTTTCAGGTTAGAAAATATTAAATGTACCTAAAGTTTAATGATCCACTGGCGGCTCCACCGTAAACATCTGCCCTGCAGCCTCACCTTACAACCAGCCCCATGTCATTAAGATGGAAATGTATTTGTTTCTTTGCGATTCATCGGTTTGGAACTAACCAGCCACTCCAGCATCATGATCTTCTCTTCAACCAACTTAAGGCATGTTTTCTCCAGTATTTGTTTCTGCCCATTTTCTTTCATTTCTTTTGTTTATGGGGATTTTTCCCACTTAGAAATAAATCATGAATATTCGGTCCTGACTAATTTCTACCTTCTTGGTCTGCAGAGATGTTTCTCTTTGCAGACTCTTTGCAAGGTGACCATTGAACAAAAAAACCCATAGACTATTTAAAACTTTACCAAAGGACTAAAACATTAATTTTTTCAGAATTTAAGTTTTTACCCCTGGATTATACTGCCGTCACACTATCTAGTTTCATATATATATTTTACATTATTTTTTTTTTATTTGTTTAATGTCTTACCTGCAGCACTTTGAGGTGTCTTACATGTTATTGCAAATAATATTTTTATCAGTATAACCTGAAAACTTTAGGCTTTAAAGTTCATCAAAGCATTTAGACCCAGCTAATAAAGGGGGAAAAAAACCTTCATATCTTAAAGCAGTTACATTTTTTTAGCCGATAAATATTTTGTTAGCAGTCAACTTTTTCGCAGTAATCATTAAGCTCCTTTAGCCCTGCAGATTTAGAAGCACCATTAACCTCGTTCAGGTATTTGTGATCAAAATGCAAATTACAAGCTCTGGCAGAGTTTTTTTTGTTTTGTTTTGTTTCACAATTGCAAGTTCTCTATTTTTTTTTTTTTGTTTGTTTTCACCGAAAATGCACAACTATTTGTGGAATATTTAAAGGTTGTCAGGGCTTCAAAATTAAAGATGTTTAAGAAGTATTACTTTGAGTTGGAGACTTCCAAACTTAATTCCTGCTTTACTGTGATATTTTTACATTTTTAGTTTTGTTCCTGTTAACGTTTTCACCACAGATTGTGAACTAAGACACTGAAAAGCATGTTATTGTTGATGTATTTAAGGCTACTAACTTTAGAAACTAGGTAATGAAAATTAAAAACTAAATGTTTTTCAGACATCAACTCTAAAAAAGGCCATTAGAATTAGCTTTAAGTAACAGACATGACCTTTTTTTTTGTTCCAAACTCAACAGCTTTTAGTGGAAATCAACATTCTGAACATTTCACAAGCATGCACATATCCAAAATAATCTTTTAAATTTGCATTTACAGGTTACAAAATAGAAACAATAGCAAAAACACTTTTACAACAGGACTGAAACATCATGCTTGTCTACAGCAACACGCTGTGATGTTGAGAAATAAAACACAACTTTTTTTTCCTTTTTTTTACCCCCCAAATCAGTATTTTTCTGAAAATCAAGACTAAGAGCAGAGAAAAATCTGTCCTTCACATTCAATTTAATCAAGGGTTTTCTTTCAGCTTTAGAAAAACAAATGGTCACATAAAAGATAATTCACATGGCAACGGATAAATACCTACAGGTCTCACTACAACTTACAGGACAACAGTGATATAATGTTATTCTTACGATAAGCTTCAAGTGGAACATAAAATTGTATTTCTAGAGCCTGTCATATAGGTTTTAATTAAAAAATAACCCCGTTATTAAAGGGACATAATTTTCAGACTGAGCAGCAAATCTTGGGACACATTTTCTTTTCGAGACAAAAAATAAGTAATCCTTCTCCAGGGCTTTTTAAACACAACCTGACTTTTGTGCTGTGGAAAAACGCAAGAGTCCAAAGTATAACTAAAGCTGATGTGTGAGGGCTAGACAACAAAGAAAAATGTCAGTGTTCAGGTAAAAACTTTGAACTGAAACCCTAATCTTGGTTTTACTCTCATATTAGACTTTTTTTTACCTCTAAAATATAAAGTAAATGAGCTGCCAAATCTGACATCAAGTCCTAGCATAGCATTTGCTGATTAAAGCTTCACTTGTCCGGATTTGGGACAAACAGAGCATCCTTTGCTCAGCAGTGTGAGAGATTTCTGTAGCAGCAGAGTTAGGGTATATTTAGTATTGTTTGGAGTATTTCTAAAAAAGCTGCTTGATTTGAACGGTTTTGAGATCCCAGGTAAATATGGAAGCAAAGGAAAGACCTGATAAGAACTCATCCAAACTGACTGAGTTTTTTCTTTTCTTTTCTGCAGTATTGAAACATAAAAACATATAGAAGACATCCGTTTCCATCGTCCCATGTTCCCCAGTTTAATATTTAGATCAAAGTTTGCTGATCCAGACAGATTATGAGAATTTGATTTTGAACTAAATGGTTTAAAATGTTTGGCTGTTGCATCTTCCTGCATCTATAGGGAAAACAATGCCTGGATGTGTCATAAACAGGGTAAAAGTAGAGTCCCTACATGTTTAGTGGTTAAAACTGCAACCTTTTATAGAATTAAAATGACAACGAATTAATTCTAAACATAAAAGCTTCTACAGAGATCTTGCTTTATATATAGAATCAGGACAATAAAAGGACTGAAGTATATGAAAAGTCAAGTGGATAAAGATAGATAACTAGTTCATGTTTAACAAATAAAACTGGAAGTTTGGAGACACTTTTTTTTATCTTATTTTCCTATCGAGGACAATGTCTAGAAACCCTAAAAAGGTCAGCGAAGGTCATAAATCTCTGTGCAACCTCTATAAAAAAAAATTAAGATAATGCAAACATGAGGATTATATGATGTCCAGCAAAAATGTCAACATGTAAAATGTTCCATAACACATTCTCTATCGTCTTGCCTTGATAAAACTGGGAAACATAGAAGTGTGGGAACATAAAAGCGATGCCTTTCCATCCGTTCCAACATTATAGAGTGTAAACTGCACCGGAAAAAAGCCCTTTCTGATTTGCATCTTCTAAAAGTTTTAACAGCTTTAAACAACAACAACAAAAACAGGACAAGCCAAGTGTAGTTTTCCCCCCAAAAATAGAGAATCCATCTTTTCTTTTACATTAAAATATCTCTGCCGTTGAACAGCATTCACATCGGCCCAAACAGTCCCAGCTTAAATGTCGGGGAGTCACAGTTAAAGTGCGAAGCAACTAGAGGACTAAAACATTGCACTGTAACATAAACAGTTCACTTTATCCAGCCCAGAACCAAATATGGTAGGCAACATCAGAAAACAAAGAAACATGTCTTAAAACAAGCTTCACTCTAGCATAGCAAGATTAAGATCCAGTACATAGCATGGGATAAGAATCTGCTTAAAGTGTCCATCATGTCATGCAGCTGACTGCATAATCTAGATGCTTCAGAGGTCCACGAATGCAAACAATCAGAGCCAGTGCCAATCTGGAACATTTACAGAGTGGGTCCTCCGGTTTGATCAAGAGGCGGATTTCTCCACAATCGACTGGCTTCCACTGTATGAAGAGAGATGCTACAGTATGAAGAGAGAGCGGTACAAGCAACAGTCAGTTTCTTCATGGGGACTGGAGAGGAAGCTTTGACCTGCTGTGACGGAACCAAACAGTCCGAACATCAGCTCATTGGGCTAAAACGACACCGCCACAGAATTTACATTCTTTTATCATCCATGAAGTAGCATCGTACAGAAATGGAGGTAATAGTCACTTAACAGGAGTTCACTGTTGCACAGGAAGAAACCCATAACATGCATCCCATTAGACTGTGTTAGCATAAGGTTACACAAATCAAACCTGCAGAGCTATAGAAGGCCTTCGATTAGAGGTCTGGACTGTCGGTTTAGTCATGCATTTTGTTGCAGCTTTATGTACAAAGTCCATTTAAATGACTTCAGCAGGATGAGGGACAGGGATGAAGCTCCAATCACTGGCATCACAACGATAAAGTCTACTTATGTGCACAAACCTTTGGAAAAATCTGTACACATTTTTAAGCTTAAAGAAAAAATCCAACATCATTTATGGAGTAAGTTACATGTTAGTGTTGTATATTATATCCCTGTTAAAAACCACCAGTAGCTAAGTTGGAATATTAAGAAATGGTTTGTTCACTGGGGTTCTGCAAGAAATTAACGTAGATTTTCAATTCTAGCTTCAAAAATACCACATAAAATAAAATCTACATAAAAATAAGTTAAATTACTTTGAAAGATCCCGATTTCTCTGACTTCAGAAAGCTCAGAAGAAGCTATCTGAATCTGAAATACAGGAACAACGAAATAAAACATCGCTTAAAAGATATTTTAGCGTTTAGTCGTTTAATCTCAAGTTGTTTTTTTCCCGTGGCTCAAGTTAAAAAGATGTCGGAAAACTCATATTTTATATAAACCATCAAAAAATATTAGCTAAAAAAACAAAGCTATGATAAACTCTCCACTATAAAAGAAAAAAAAAAGAAAAAAGCAGCAATATTATAAGTATTTAAGAAATGAAGAAGGCAACGTTGAGCGTGAACTTAAAGCTGGATTTATGCTTCAGCGTAAAGACCTTTCCCTTTTGTCAACGTTTCAAAACAAATTTTTGGTCTTTGATTGTCATATCGCCACTGAAACACTCCTGTCCCACGATCAAACATCTAAAAATCAACATTTTGCGTCATATTTAATAAAATACAAGCGTTACATTTTTGGCTGGAATTTGACCAAATAAAGTTTTCAGTAAAAGCCCCTATAAAAAAATTCTGACAAAAGCAGCCCATAATGACCACACATCTGTAGCTTTCATAGGAGGTACGCGCAGTAAAAACAGCTCCTTTATTAAGTTATAGAAGAATAAATCCAGCTGAGCATATGGCAAAAAAAAAAAAAAAGTTGGATTTTTCCTTTAAGTTCCAATTTTTTTTTTGTCATCTCATTTGCATAGGAGTCAGGGTGTGTTAAAGGCAAACAAAATGGCTGATGGAGCTTTTTACAGGACACAACAAACACTTTATATCACGCAAACCCGTCCAACTGAGCCAGAAGTGTGAATCCCTTCTTGGTGTGTTTGGACAGTTAGTAAAAATATCAATACAATTGCACCCAAACTTACAGTTTGCAGGAAAAAAAAAAAAAACCCAACCAAAAAAACTAAACCTACAGACGCCTTTCAGGGAAACTCTCACAAAAAGGCTGAGGCAGACCCATTGGCACTGAATGTGAAGGTGGTATTCTGAGTGTCAGCCATGAAACTGGAAAGATTTTGGCAAACAAAGATCTGAACTCATCGTGGACGACAGTGTGAACAGATCTGGCTTGAATGTTTTGTTTTCTGGAGCTTTCAAGACTGAGCGAACAAGGCAGGATCTTTAAAACATTGCACATTTCACAGAATTACATTTAGAGTATTTTTTATATACCTTTAACTATTTTAATGCCCCTCATCTAAACAGAGGGTAAAAACATTCTATGATAAAGTTTATAAAATCTAAAATTGCACCTTTCACTGACACTGCACTTGCAAGGCCTCTCTCTGTAACATCTGTTGCGTTTTTGTAAGAGACCCCCTGTAAAGGAGCAGAAAGCCTCCCCATACTTGCACTGTTTAATTCTCTTTATATCCCCCCTCCCTTTTTTTTTGTTTTTGTCCCACAAAAAAAAAAAACAGAAAAAAAAACAAAGCCAAACAATTTGGTTATAAAGAGTACAGCTACAAAATACAGTACGTCGCTTGTTAAATTTTACATAACCACAAAGATCACTGACCAAAGTTTGTCTCAAATACAAGAAAAAGGTCATATTTTAAGTTAGGAAAATACATTGTCACATAAAACACTGACTAACAGTAGTTTGTTACTGTAAGGCAAAATCAGGTGATTTCACAGTGACTGAAAATTACCGATTCAAATGTTCTTTTACAAGTGATCTTAGCTAAAATATATGCAATTATACACTATATAGCCATAAATATCCCCTAGAGGAGGAGAAACATCCCATTGTGAATTTACTTGTTAGATATGTTGGACTCTATTGTTCTTCCAAACCAAACTTAATCATCGATTTTCTGATGGACCGTTGCCAGCCGGAGAGCTAGTTCCTGAAAGCTGGGAGCATAAACTCATCTAAAATGACTTGTATGCTGTAGCGTTAGGAGTTCCACTCACTGGAACTAAGGGGATTGGCCTTCCACCAGATCCCAGACAGGAAATTGTTGTTTCTGGCAACTACCAGACCCCACACTCTCATCCTGTATCGTATAACAGTTTGAGTTTGACACTCCAATGCTGTAGAGTCCTGTTGGGGCATGCTTTACACCACTGCTTCTGGAATTATGAAGCGCACTCTCACGTAAGTCTGGGAAGCAGCTGCTCAACCATGCATCATACCCATAAATCAGGGGTCTGCAACCTTTCATATCCAAAGAGCCGTTTTGCCCAGAGTACTACCAAATAAAAGT
>NW_015151348.1:239773-245177 GCF_000732505.1 Cyprinodon variegatus
GCTGGAGAGGGTCCAAAGAGCCATATGTGGCTCTGGAGCCGCAGGTTGCAGACCCCTGCCATAAATGAAGCTCCCTATGCACTGTTCCTAAGCTCATTTAAAGTCAAATGAGATTAGGGATTACTGCACACACCTTATGTTTCTTCCACTTTTTAAGAATACCACTAACCGATGTCTAGAAACAGAGTACATGCCCTGGAGTCCATGTCATGAATTTTACAAACCTAAAAATCAAATATTCAGATGGCTTAGAGAATACTTTTGGCAATATAGTGTATAGAGATTTTATATATATTATATATAGACTATTACTTGCTGAGAATGAATTTCGATTCACTTGTTTTGGTTAAACTGAATTCCCTAATGACTCCCAGTGTTTGACCTGAAGTGGTGCTAAATAATTGGATTTGCTTGTTGGACTGCAGCACATCAACTCTACATAATGGCACACCTAACACAAAAGAGCAATTATGGGGAGGTTTTGCACTCCTTCATTAAACTATTAGAAACATAAAAACGGCACATAAATATGTTTGCGACTACTGTAATTACATTAGTGGAATTTTACACTGCCTACAGACATTTTGGCATCAGATGTCAAAGGTTTGAAATGCCAGACCTTTGACCAAATAAATAAATAAATAAAAACATAAATACACAAACATCATACAACAAGAAAAGAACATTTGGTTGTCAAAAATAAAGCTTTGAGTGTCACGAAAAAAAAAGTCAACATGCTATTGTTGGATAACTTGTTTGAGGGGTAGTGAGTAAACTGGCTATGTGGTTTTATTCCCCTCCTCTTTTAGACATAGCCAAAAACTATTGTTTTACCCAGTAACTTAGCAGCTTCCTGCTACAAGCAAATATAAATAAAACAAGTGTGGATATGAAAACAGCTGCAATGTGCATTTTTTTTTTAATTATGTGGCATGTAATGAAGCACTGTAAACAAGAGTAGGCTAGCAGAAGCGCCGAGCAACCAATCTTATTCAAAACAACAGCGAGGCCATTCCAGTTGCAAGCCAATGGACGACTTTTTCCCTGTTGTTTTTTTCTTTTTCTTTTTTTTTTAATGGCGCATCTTTCAGAGTCATAGAACTGGACGGCCATGCAACGAGGGAGGGGCTTCATCCTACCCTTTTCCTCTCTTCACCCAAATTAGTGTTTTTATCCTCCCCTCTGTGCCCTGACACAGCGCTCACGCTACAGCCTGTCCATCCTGAACGTGTCCTCTGTGGCGGGGTCTGCTAGCACTATGTCAGGGTCGTTAAGCATATGAAGTCCGTCCAGTGTGAGTGGATCTATCTTCAGCTCGTCCAAGGGGAACTGAGAGTCTGCATCAAAGCTGACGTCGCTGACGCCAGCCAGAGAGTTGGCGAGCTCTTTAGAGAGGCTGGGCGGAGACTCATCTGTGACTGAGAAAGGTGAGAAATGGACAGGTTTACCATAAAACAGCCAGATTATTACATCTTATGGGACTGTGTGCATACAGTTGAAACCAGGTATTAACCTACAGTATCTTGTAGGGATGGAACGGTTTCAGAAAACCGTCAGAACCGTTCGGTTCGACTGTCTCGGTTCGGTTCGCGTGTGTTTCGTTCGGTTCATGCGCTGCTCCTTTTTCTCATAGGCAAAGCGTGTACACTCCAGAGCAGAAGGTGGCAGTACTGCGACCAAAGCCAACGACCAGTAGTAAAGAAGAAGAAGAAGAAGCGAAGCAGCGTAGCCGGGTGTAGCAGAAAAAAATGGGTATGGCGAGTGGGAAAGAACAGGAGTTGGAAGACGCGCCAGCAGCACTTTATAGGTCTGCTGTATGGGACCACGTTGCATTTAGAGAGTGACCTACGATGACGGCGGAAAGAAAGTTGTGGATAAAAGTGCAACAGTGTGCAAGCATTGTGCAACACGTTTTGTTTATGCTAACAGCAACACAACCAACATGTCATGCTAACCCCAAAATCCTACATACTCCATTAGCGCTCCGCCCCGCTGCGCACCAGACCGCCTGCACAAAGCAAAGCCTACAGCCTCAGCTGTGGCTCCCGTCCGCTCTCTTAGTTCCTTGGAGATCGTAGAGGGCATGCTCGAGATGATTTAATTCAAAGCAGCAAAACATGCAGAAATGATCCATGGTTTACGCGGATCATTAAAAATAATTACAATTCGTTCATTTTTTGGGATTTTTTTCATTAATTTTTATGGGATTTCGGTGTAACAATCAACATATACCGAACCGAACCGAAAATAGTGACCACGAAACCGTGAACCGAACCGAACCGTGGATTTTGTGAACCGTTCCACCCCTTAGTATCTTGCAGAAAAAGATATCTTCTAGACATAAGCAATCTTGTTTTCGGTCAGTTAGGATGTGCATACACATACATCCAGACAAACACATGTAAAATGCATTTTCATATACATTAATGTTAAAATTCTTGGCCAAAACCAAAAAATTAGGAAACCAAGGCCGAAAACTGAAACACTGAAAGAAGTTAATTTGTCAAATATTAAAATCATAGCACTCTTGGCTTCGATGTAAACTAACCCCATTAAAAATAATAATATTTTTAGACTCAAGGCATTTTAATAAACTATAAATTATTCAATAACAAAATCAGCAAAGTACTGACATTTGTTTTTGTTATGCCCTTTACATAAGCAGAATCACTGGGAAACGTTTGTGCGTTTTCAAACATGTCAGTTCAAGTATTCAGTGTCAGTTTTCTTTTCCTTGTTGTATGGTGATAATGGGGATAATGGGGAATGTTTGGATTTCTGCTGCATTGTTTTTGTGCCACTAACCTGAGCCCACACTGAGACCAATGTACGTTAAACTCGCTCCCCCTCACTCAAAACATTTCCATCGCGCACTCAACTCCGAAAACTCTGCAGTGCAACTTGTGCTATTTTGCTTCATTGCTTTACTTAGTGCGCTCAACATCGTATCTGCATGCCAACTATAATAATTTTTCTAGCGACTCTTTTTTCTCTCGTGCAGGATGTTTCGTTTGTCGCGTTGTCACATGTTTCGGCCGTGTTGTTTCTGTGTTTAATGTCTTTGAGACGAAAAGTTCCGGTTGCCAAATTTTCAGTGCATCCCTAATAATATTAACCTGACAACAGCCAGATGCATGTCTCGCTCCGCCTAGCTCCACTCACATGTGAGTCTCATAATTGATGTAAAAGTATTGTAATATTATTATAACCTGACAACAGCCAGATGCATGTCTCGCTCCGCCTAGCTCCACTCACATGTGAGTGGAGCTAGGCGGAGCGAGACATGCATCTGGCTGTTGTCAGGTTATAATAATATTACAATACTTTTACATCAATTATGAGACTGAAGGTGGCGGAGGTGTTGAGGGGGTTGTTTGACTTCATTTTGGTCTAGCACACTTCACATCACGAGAAACGAACATGATTCAAATGTTGAAGCAACATCTGAAAATAGTCAGAAAGTGGAGGACTGAGCACAAATGGGTCTAACGCTCATTCTTAGACCATCTCTGTGTTAGTTTAATGGCAACATGGACAATGTTTTAGAAGGTAGGGATGTCCTGATACAACTTTTTTATTTCAGATACAATACCTCATTGCCTGTGTAAATTCTCAGTCTTCTGGGTGATGGCAACCACAGAACAGGCTGGCAGCATTGTTTGTATTAGGCTGTAATGTGGCACCAGACCCTCAGAGGGCTATTATATTATGAGGTATCGTTGCAATTATCTAGTGTGACCACTAGATGACTCTAGAGACTACACACTATTACATTTCTGAGCCTTGGAAGGATTGTTTCTTTCTTCTATAGACTTTCAGTGTCTATACAAGAGTAGTACAGTCTTCAGAAGGTTTGTGCATATTCAGTTCAATTTGTAGGGTCCACTGCAGGCGTGCCGTACGGGGGAGAAATTTAGGACGATTGTAAGGGCCCTTGACTGAGCAGGGGCCCAAAAGAAGAAGAAGTTCAAATGTAAAAAGAAAATCAAGCATTAAAATAAATAACCCTATAATCTCCCTCATTTTTCAGCAGTAAACAGTGAAACATAGCATGAATATATTGGAATTGCAATAAATGGTTTGGTCCTCAGATCATGCATCGCATCAGGGCTTCCTGTCTGTCACTGGCCCTTTGCTCGAACCAGGGCTTAAGTGCCACGTGCACATCATTTGACATAGTGATAATGAAAGAAACAAAAAAAAGAAAATGTGTAAATAAGCAGTGTGGTAAAAACTAAAATGCAGCGCCCCAGAGGCTGGGAAAGAGGAGAGAGGGAGAAGGCATCCAATACCGTGACCCAGTTTTCTCCCTCTCCCTTTTTGGTAAAAATATTACAATACAAATTAGATTGACAATGTAAATGATACTCTTCAGTGCATCTTTGTAGCTGTTTTAAAGCTTGCATAATTGCTTTTTTATTGATTTGGGATATAATATCAATGACTTTCATGGGGCCCAAATTCCTGGCAGCCCCCCTGCTCCATTATTCCATAAAATATGGTTGTATATAATATTGTATTGTTCTTAAGGTAATTTTTTTTTTTCATAATTGTTCATTTAGACCACACCCATGCTTCTAGATTTACCTGTATACATGCTAAAGTCTGGTCTCTCTATGCTCATACTCTGACAGGAGTTACTGTCTAAGATATATTGCGATAACCTTCAGAGATCTTAACTCTGCCACAGCCATGTTTTAGCAAAACACATAACACTGCACTGCATATATTCTGGCTGTGTCCTTACTAGGACCTGCAGTTCTCCTACCTTCTGTCCTAAAGATCTCACGTTGCCAATAATAATTGATGGAAGAGACGTCTTGAATTTCTTTCTCCTCTCTCTTCTACTTGCTCTGCCTCCTGTTCAACTAAACTGGTATTTGTGGTTCTCTTAAAAAAAACACAATGGAATCAAGCAAATAGTTACTTCAAGCGCAGCCACCTTAAGCAGTGCAACTCTAGTTTATTGATCATTTTGTAGTGTGGAGTGCTAGTGCAGTGCATCGTACACTATGCCAACCAAAGAGTAACAGATTAATGACATATTTTTTTTGTCTGGCATGAAGTTCGATGGCAAATCCTCCCTCTTCAAGTTGGTAATCCAACAACGAACCCGTCCTTGGAGGGTCATGAATTGGAAAGGTGAAATAATACTTTTTTTTTTTTCTTAAATTTTACCTAAAGTATTGCAACATTTAACTGCCATGCATGTGGGCATTGTCAGTTTAACTATAATCTGGTGAATTTCAATGGGGAAGTCCTCTGGAAATCTTAAATAATTGTTGTTTATTGCAGATGTGTCTAGTAGTTCCCATTGATTTTGCTTGTAAAGCGGGGAGAATGGTGCTAGGCTTACTGCACCGTGGCATCACTGCCGAAAGATTTCAGGAGTGAGGTGTTATTA
>NW_015151348.1:245495-266072 GCF_000732505.1 Cyprinodon variegatus
ATATAAATATCTGGTTTCAGCTGAATTAAACTCTTTATATATCTTCAGAACCCCCAGAACAAGCCGACCTGGGTTTTCATTCTGGACCCATTACAACCGGTACCCAAATTTGGATGAATGAAAGACAATGGATGAATGGTACTGCTGCTACCTGTTAGGATGATGTTGGGGATGTTGCCATGGCTACTGTAGTTGAGCTGCTGCGAGTCCTGTAGGCTACTCCCGGTAAGGCCCATCATGGCTGCCTGCGTGTAGTTGAGGGTGGAGCATTGGCTGAAAAGGCTGGATGAGCTGATGGGACTTTCGATCATGTTGAACTGCTCAAGCTGAAAAGTTTATATTTGTGAGGCAGAGCAGAGTCAGACAAGGCGAGGACAAAGCAGCTGTTGGTGTTTTAGCTTACCTGGTGAGAGAGAGCATTGGTCTGTCTAGACGCCAACTGCTGATCATAGAAGGAGTCACCAAATATACTGCCTACAACGGGAATGTGCTGAGGGAGAACAAGGACATTTGGTGATTCCAATAAACACAAACAATTTATTAAAGTTGATTAAAAAAGCACAGATTTAAGTGAATGACTAAGAAAACCAAGCAAGACAACACGCATGACAGCTTTCTAATAGAGCAGTGAATATTAGCAAGTGAATCTCAGAACCAGGGCTAACACACGGTAATGGAAGGATGAATTTTAGGTGCAGCAGCCCCGTTAGTGAAGAATTGCAATTCTGTCAGAAAAACCCTACAACTCTGAAATAACCACCAAGCCAACAAACCCTCAATTTTAGGGGAAAAAAGAAAAAGGGGCCTGGCAGAAACACTAAACAGCTCAGAAAGGCAGTAAAAGCCACAACAGAGAGGTCACACATTTTAAAACAGGCAAAAAGCAAGAAGTATGAGAGCTAGAAGGTCCCCTTGCTAATCTTAAAAAAACAACAAACCATTCTAGCGCAAATCATGAGCAGTGTTGAAATGGCCTTCTTAGTAGGTACCGGCCTCATTAAACCACCTGAGGCTGTTTTATGGTAGCCAATAATGTACTAAAGGGACATAATATACCGTTGCCCAGAATATGAGCAGTTTGGATCTGAACTGATGCATATAAACTACTTTATAAACATCTGACAGCTAGTTGTAACAGAGAAGAACTATACTGTAAAAGGTTCTCTGAGGCAAGTTCTGAACATTTTTTCACTCCTGTGCCAAAGTAACTTCCCATTGTACTGATCTACAACTGATCTCACAACTGTAAGGTAAAATAAAAAATGCAGGAATTCGTCATATTATATAAAAAAGATGAAAACATATTTCAGCAATGCACAATTAAAAATTGTTCAACTATTCCTAAAAATATAGGAACCTCAATTGCACCAGCGAACAGCAAAAGAAAAGTAGACAGGTAGTATCCCAGTTCTATGTGTGGTGCACGCAGAGAAAAAAAAACAACAACATGTCATGCACACAGTGAACTGTGACAGCGGCGATGAAGAAATGAGAAATGCAGCTGCCGACACCATGAGTGGTGTGAAGACAGAATGAAAAGCAGCCTGCTATGAACAGTAAGCTCTCCCCTTGCAGCAAAGCCGTTCCCCAGACAGCAGCTAGCTCAGAGGGTGGGCCCTTACTTGAGGCGAGCCTCCAGGGGAGAAGCCTTGATTGGAGACTGGGGAGGTTGGAGACTGAGTGGCTGGTGAGCCAGACTGATTGCGATACTGTTGGAGGGAAGAGGGTTAGCTAGCACTAAGCTTCATGTCAAACACACACAAACTTTGGTAATGAAATCGGAGCAGATACAGTCAGGGTCCAAAGTCTACAGTGACATACTGTATGTCCTGTTTTGCAAATCTTGAGTTGTGAGTTCACTGTGGCATTTATATTACTGCAAGTGTTTGGTTAAAGGGGAAAATAACTTAGATTTGCTGAATTATTGCAGTGGCACCTTTTTTATTATTATTTTTTAACCACACAGGTGCAACTGAAATACTTTTGTTCCTGTAATATAGTTAGGTCTGAAGAAAAGAAACAAAAACTTTGGCACGAAAGTTCTTCATGGACTTCAAAACAGGAGGTTTGACAGTAAAGGAAGCTTTTCCGATGCTTCACTTGATGCTGGGTCTGTTTTTCAATCTAATCAATCGTTTTAGAAAATCCAGCTGCCAACAATGCAGAGCTTGCTAAAAAGTGGTAGCAAGTAGAAAGACACGTTGAGGCTGTAACCGTATGTAAGAAGGGTAAAAAAGATGCTGCTTATCTAAAGAAAACAGAAAGAGTGAAGTACTGCTGTAGGTTTAATGATGGACAGCAGAAGACTGAGAGAAGGTGTCTTCACTGATTAAACAGTCATCATCCCAGGAAGTGGGCTTACTCACAGCACAGCAATAAATAAAGAATAGGCTAAAAATAGCCTCTAATGCTACGCTCAGACTGCATGCAGCAGAAGCATCTAGTTTACATGTAAAGTCAACCGTCGAAGCACATTAAGGCGCAGCAAAAGGTACTGCACCGATTTTGAGCAGCAGGAGCTGTGCGTCTGAGCAGCCGAAGCAGCGCCTCACTAGCTTCTGACCATCTGACGCCCGTGAAACGCTTCAGAAGCAGCAGCTGCTAGAGTTGGAACATTTTTCTTATGCTGCACGACGCGCCACATCAACCAATCAGAGTAGCTGATCGAAGCTGATCGTCTACAGACAACATCGGCTAAAGACACTGAAGAAACATTTAGACCCTACTTTTGAACCACTTATAACAGCACATATAGCTGCCGTTGTTACAGGCAAAGAAAGGATTGGGTAGCTCCGCCAAACGTGCATCAGACCCACCTTTCGACCGCGCAGCTAGAGCAACAAAGACGCTTCAGCCATGCATCAGAACTAAACTTGTACAAGCATCAAAAAAGAAACAGCACGCACGTTTTTGCTGTTGCTGCTGCGTGCGGTCTGAACGTAGCATAAGATTGGCTTTTTCAAAAAATCTGGGAATAACTTGCATGTTATTTTATCTAGCATGATGTACAACTACTCTATGGAGGGTCCTGAAAAGATCCTCTTGAAATGTAAAACCAGTAGTCAATTATTTAATAGGTGGATAAGCAGAAGCCAGTAAATTGTTATCAACTCCAAGCTAGAGATGCACCGATCTGATACCTGTATCAGATATCGGTGATCCAATTCAGTGCACTCTACATGGAACTGTGATTTCTTTCTTTTTGCTGCTTATTTGTTAATAAATAATATAAAGTACCTTTAAATCTGTGTTCATTTGTTATCTACTTTTTACAATTTTATATCAAGGCTAAAACCTTCACACACATATGGTTAATTCATTCAACAGTTGAATGGGATCGGTATCAGAAACCAGCCGATACGCTCAGCCCAGGTATCGGATTGGATCAGAGCATCTCTACTATAAGCACTAATAACATCAGAATGAGTCAGGATCTCGTAGGAAATCTGGTATACAGGATGTCAGAATTAATTTGAGAAATTATTAAAAACATCAAATGTCTACGTACAGATCCTTAAAAAACCAAAGATCTTTAAATTGAAATATCCAAGATTGTTTCACAGTCAACCATAACACATCTAAAAGAAAAAAAACTGAGACCACAAAACAACATTTCTCACTGCTAAGACGTTTGGCTCAGAATGTAGAAAAGAACAAGGAACTTTATCATCAACCCCTAGAGATTTTTCTGGAAGGCATAGCAGCAAGTTTATCATGTGTTCAAACGACTTCAAATACAAGTAATAAAACTGACAAGTTAAATCTTAGCAAAACGAAGGCATTAGTATTGAAATGTTGGGAACCATTTTTTGCAATTCTTCCTTTTCCGAACTGAATTCTGTAATTCTTACCGAGCTGATACTCATGCTGGCAGTGGTTTGGCTGTCTGGGGAGGGGCTGCTTGCAGTGGCCGTCCCAGACGAGGCCGGAGTTGGCAACGCGATGAGCTGGATGCCCTGCGATAGGACCGGCTGCTTCTGGAGGTCATTGAGAAGCTGAAGTTGGGCCTGAGGCGTCAGCTGGTTGAACAGGGAGTACTGGGAAAGCTGCTGTTCCAGAGTTAATGTCTCTGTTTGCATTACCTAGACAAAAGTTAACACATGCATTACAGTGCTTTCCCTCAAGCAACATCGCTGGGATGAAAAACAGAAACACAGTAAAGCCCAAAGACACTTTGGATTTATGCTAAAGAGTCCTACCTGTGTAATATTAACGGGTGAGGAGAGCGTGGGCGAGAGCTGCTGGGGGGACTGTTGTAGGTGGAGTTCTGAGGTGAGGGTGAGCGGCACCACCGGAGGCTGCCTGCGCTGCGCCGTTACAGTCATGGAAGGCTGAGAGGTTGTAGTGATCCCTGGAAATACAGTCACAGCGATCACCGTGGTGGAAAACATCCACCAACAACATCAACCACTTTAATAAAGCACACAAATTCATTAGAATATGCAAGCCTCCTGATTAAAACAATGTGGTATAGAGAGGAATGCTCATTTATACCCAGCCTAACCACTATTCATTTATATAAACAGGTGATCAAATCCATTCAGCCTCTAGATGACCAGAGGTTTTATCTACAAACCAAGATTTGTTTAAAATAGCAGAATAACTGCCTTACACCTACTTCTGTAGATTGCTTTGAAGCTCAACTTTTATAACAAGCAGTCCGTGTATCATATAAAAACACATTTATTTACTTGTGTAATGTGTCCAAAACAAGCAGTATCCACCTCTGAGGCCTTTGCCCCACAAAGCAGAGAGGATAGAAAACACACAAACGAGGTGGAAAGAAACTATAAAGAAGAGCTTGCAATTAGGCCGTAAGCAGCAGAGTCATACCATGACTCAGATCAAGTTACAAGATGTAGTGAGTAACTATTGTTGTCTGTAGGAAACACTCATCAGCTCTGAGACGAAGAGACTGCAGAAAGCAATGAGAGGCAGCCAGCAGCAAACTCTAGACTTGTATCAATGCAGAAAGCGTTTCCACTTAAGGAAATTGGCAACAGCAATTTCCATTCCTAAGAGATCCACATGCCAATATAGGGACACCAAAAACTGTTCTAGAATAACCTGGATTGTATTTTGGTTCTTTCAGGCATAAAAGATCCATTTCCTTTTTGAAAATAAAACTTTCCCGTTAAAACATTTTGCACATCTTGATTCAGAGGATCAACAAAGTTGCTCTTTCGAAAACAGAACTCAAGCAGCAGGATATTGCTTTCTTAATGGATATATTTTTCTCTTTTTTTTTTTTTGGTCGTCTTCCTCAACCTTTGGTACATAAATGATTCTTTTACCATGACTTGCAGCGCTGATGCCCAGATGGGTGAGGTTGGTGGTGAGGCTGGCCGTGCTGTTGCCTGAGCTGACTGAGGGGAAGGACACGGTGTCCTCAGGGTCAAGTGGGGTGGACAGCGGGGGAGGGAACTGGATGTTAGTCAGGTCCGGCAAGGAACCACCTGTATTGTGTGCAGCTGGGACCACAGATGGGCTTAACTCCTGGTCTGGCGATGGGAATATGCTTTTAATAAAAACAAGGCCTCAAATTAGTGATTAGAAACATGAAAAAGCGAAAAAAGAAAAATTATTAAACATTTTTTGGATAACTTTACTAATTTATATGCTGATGTGTGCATCAACTATGACCTTGTTCTGATATTAACAAATTACATGCATGCATTTAACATCAGCCATATCAAAAATCTAATCTTCAGATTTTTGAGGATTGGATTTCTTCCCCAATTTTTTCACTTAAGTCTGTAGGAAACATTAGACGGGGAAAAATGAAAATAAATCTAAAATATTAAACAACCACTGAAATGTTAATATAACTTGCATGAATCAAATTCTAAATTGCATCTATGCCAGATTTCTTTTTACTGAACCCCTCTAGAAACACAATCTATTTGGAAATATAAATTACATGCTTAGATATACAATCCTTATATTTCGAAAAGTGTTGTCCAACAAGGCCAAAGAACCCCAAACTGATGGCGAGATGGAGCGGGGACTCCCTAATTATATATCCCTTTAATATATATATATATATATACATTATCTGAAATTGTGTTATATCAAACTGGTCCTATAGTCACTCTATTAAAGATGAAGTAATGTAACAAAAGTAATTTCACCCTGAGATTATTAAAGTATTTCTGATTCCTGGTTGATGGGACAGGTGTTGTGAATGAAATGGTGCCCAGCTTTAAAGAGCTCCTGTGTGTCGCTGAATGTGTGCATTGATGACTGGAAGACATCTGCCTCCAATTATCTGTTTACTACAGTGTGTTGAAATCATGTTAACGTGTATTTAAAGACATTTCAATTAGTGCAAAAAAGTGCATGGGGAATCTAAAAAAAAACAGTCTTATCAACCAAAACTTTCGCGACCCCCATGCAGCACCTCCGTTGACCCCGTAGGGGTTGCGGACCCCCTGTTGAAGACCTCCGCTTTAAAACATGAGTTATGTGGAAATAAAGTGCAGCAAATAAACTACTGCACAATAAACATAATAATTAGAAATGTCAAAGGCTAAAATTTATATATGGTTAAAAACCTTCACAGGCATAGTGTTAGATTTCCCTTGCTCTAGCTCTGTGAAAAAAAAAAAAAGAAAATCTCTAATAAAGCACTTTGTACTTACCATTATTAACTAATCAAAATTATCATTAACTGATAAATTGAAAGAAATCATTAGCTGTAGCCCTAACTGCAGACTTTTTCCACAAAAAAAAGAATGCAGCTCAGTACAAACAAACGTTATAGTATTATACTGGGAATTTATTATTAAAAGGTATATATTAAATTAAGTATACTTCTCCTGCATTTTTGTAACTTTTGCATTAACTGATGGACTCTTTTACCAGCCTTTCACTTCCAATAATACTCACTTGATCCCAGGGACATCACAGGCATTAGGCTGCGATGCATCATCCTAATGCAAAAAAAAAAAAAACAAAGCAAAAGAGAAAAAAAAGGTTAAAATGAGCCATGATTTATGCATCACCCGAGTACACTGTGCAGCCCGCCTCTGTCCCACTGATACCTTCTTCTCATCCCACAGCTGTTCCTGTGCATCCTTGTCTGCATCCGACTCTGAATTTTCCGTCCCAGGCACAGTGAGCAGCAGCACTATCAAACAAGCCACGACATATTGGTTTTATTTTGACAATATCCAAACTGAGAAAGCAATACTGAAGGATAATATTCATCAATATCTGCAGCCATCATGCAGAAAATAGCACTGCGGTGCACCAGATTCCCACATTTCTAAAAATAGCAAAGGTGACCACCAGACGCTGAATGAGGCCAGCTAATATTGGCTTCACTGTATCTGAGCTTTACAGATAAAAAGAAATAATCAATAAAGAATCAGTGAATGATTGATTTAGCTCTGTAGGCTGTCCTGAATCAACTTCATTCAGAAATTTCAACAAGCCAGCCGAGTAGAAGACCTCCAAACAAAATCACCTCTGAAGTTCAGCATTTCCACTATAAATATTTCACTATGAGGATAGACCTGCCTCTCTCTGACACAAAGTCTTTTGTGTCTTCTGAGGTTTGCAGCTTGGATAGCACGTTGCACATGAATAAATGAAAGCCTCTCTGTGTCTTTGACACCGGATCCTCCCTCACCTCGTTTGGGCTGCAGCTCCTGTGATCCTCCTGAAAACACTTCCTGGGGCTTCGGATTCATGGCGCTCTGGTGTAAGGCAGAGTCCGAATTCGTCCTTAATGTGTAAAAAATAAAAAAATAAATAAGCAGAGTCCCAGCCAAAGAGGGCCAACTTCTATTCCCACTACTGTATTTGCTCGATCGAAGAGCCTTTGCAGTGACAAGTAGGAATATTTGTACTGACTAAAAAGCCTTAGAAATCTCTGAATTATTATTTGAAAGAGAACACCTTCTGATGGGATATTTTTCACAAATACACAAGCAAGGAGGCTTACCTTCTCCAGCTTGTGTCTGGCGGTGGGGAAAGGTAAACTGAACTGTAGGGACAGCTGTCAATGTAAATCTAGTCAAGGTTAATAATTATGAGAAGTAAAAAAAGACTTAGTCACACATAAGCTTTACTTCATCCCTTTGTGTTAACAGGCATAAAACAAGATCCATAACAAGTCCTATGAGGAGATCCTATTTCTAAACTAACAGTGGAAACTATTTGTGAGGAGAACTCGGTTATGGGCCGCATACCAACATGCTGCATTGGTATTCTCAATTTGACAGATGGTTGTCAGCGCATCTATAAAGGAAAAAAAATTATTTCATCAATGACCTTCATATCATCATATTAAAGTGCTTTTTAAATACAGAAATGTCGCCCTCTAGAACCAGGGCTCCCTATGCATCAATGCTGCATGGCATGGAAGAACTTCAGCCTGTAACAACGCTCAGGTGCAGAGGAAGCCCTGGCTGCTGGATTGAAGATGTGCGGCCTAAACCTTGAAACTCTAAGGAGGATTTTTTTTGGGAGGTATTTCCAAAGCAATGTTTTGTTAAAATCCTAATGCAAAAGCAACAATCCTCATCTATTACCTCAAGCCGAATCACTGAACCATATATTTTGTAGATCAACAAGTCTCTATACTGAACAGATGCTCCTGCTGTCTTTGCTTTGCATTATGTCACACTTGAAATCAAGATTTCACAAATATTACAGGTGTACTACTTCTTCCAGAGGTGAATTAGAGACAAAATATTTAATGGGGGTCAATTTGAAACCATACTCTGTGATGTCAAATTTTAGTTGATAAACAGACATGCATCAAAAAAACGAAAAGGCTGGTCTGAGAAGTTGCTGTCCTCAAGCAATCTGGATTATATGCCTCTTAACTTTTTCTCCAGATTCTGGGGTCTTTCCAGTAATATGCTTGGATAAATCACTCTGAAAATCCAGTGGCACAGCGCTTTTTGGCATATCCTCCTTGTGGAGGAGGTCATTGGCTGCTTGCTAGAAAACTGTCAAATCGTGACAACATTTCTGTATTTAATTATTGGGCTCATATAAATTGGTCTCAATTTCTGAGAAAATCATTTTTGGCTCTTGTCAACTCTAAACCATGTTAAAGAAAAACCAAAAGTGAAGGATTACAATATATTAAACTTCATGTAATACATCTCACTTGAATTACACTTTTTGGATAGAATTATTAAACCAAATGGACATGTTTATATTTAATTTTTTTCAGGTGTACCTTTGAGGGATAGTAGACCTACCAAAACATGTTAAATGAAGCAGAAAAAGAAGCAGATTAATCAGTGACCTCACTTGGAAGGGATCAAACACTGAAGATCAAAATTTCTCTTGAATTTTTAGGGACTGTATGATCTGATAAAGTGCCTTGAGATGACGTTTTGTGAATTGGCTCTATATAAAAAAACTGAATTCAATTAATAGTAAAATGGGAGGCAGATCTTCTAATTATCGGTGTCCTCTGCTGTGGAGCCAAAACCAGTGTTAGTCAGTGAGGTAGATATCCTGTGTTCTTTTAAGGCTAGGCTTAAAACTTTCCTTTTGATAAAGCTTATAGTTTGACTGGCTCAGGTTATCCAGTGCCATCTCTATAGTAATGCTGTTATAGGCTTAGACTGCTGGAGGACATAGGGACCCCTTTTCATCATTCTATCTCTATTCACCCACGCTGCAGAATTTTTTGTTCAACACCTACTCTCTCTGATTTTCTATTCATAGCAGCTTAATTTGGTCTGTTCCTGTTTGGCTTTGACACCATCCTAGAGGGAAATATCAGCTGGGCTTAAGTTACAGGTGATAGAGTTGGGCCTGTTTTTCAGTGCTCAGTCCTGTTTCTCCAATTGACATAGCTATGGGCTCTGCTTTCACCTAGATGAACTGTATGTGCTCTCTTTCATCCCTTTGACATGAAAACTGGTTCAGAGCTAGTCTCCCTACTGGTTTCCTTTCCACAGAGAGCCACTTATGGAGCTAGTTTACGGTTACCTTTTATAACATAGAAATTATTTATGGATCATTGCTTCTATGTTCCTCTTGTATGTCTGCTTATAGATCCTTGATTATGCCTAATACAGAATCTTCTTCTTCTGGAGGTTTCTTACTGTTTAAATGGAGTTTTTACGCTTGATGTGAGGAATTGCTATAGAGTCAACAACACAAGGCAAGCAAATATCTACTGTAGCCACATGCCCAACCAGAAGGAGCATATCCTGCAATGTAAATGACTCGATGCAATCAGCCAGTTTTCTGTAGACATAATAACCAACCTGACTGCATGATCTGATTGAATTATTTCTGTAATGAGCCTTGAGATGACATGTTTCGGGAATTGGCAGCATATGAATAAACTGAATTGAACTAGTAAATGAGATGGGCTAAAAAGCAGACAAAGGATGTGCCAGCAAAAGGTGATCAGATCACCACATTAGACAGTATAGCAAAAAGGATATTTGTCGACTGTGTTTATCGACTGACAGCGGGCGACGGTGAGGAGATGAGATGCGGTTTCGATCTCGGTATACACGGTCCACAAGTCCATGGTGCCTGCTTGTCCGACTGGTGTCCAGCACAGAGTTCTAAGGTGGACATACGAGTTAAATGAGGTGAGAAGAGTAACTATGAACAGAGTTAATCCTTGCCTTGGAATAAATGGTTCTAAAAATGTTCACTTCAAGATGGGTTAAGCCAAGTTGGCAAATGTAATTAAAGATGGGAAGCCATGACAAGCAATGGTATACTTTAAATTTTAATAGCCAATTCTCTATACTGGGACAGAAATAAAAAAAAAAAGAAAAACTTGTAGAAAAGCTCTTCTCCTTCAACTTGAGGTATGATGAAACCTGGTGGAGGATGCAGCTCTAACCAACAATCTCACAGCTGTCGCAGCCAGAGAAAAGCCAGCAGACTCTTTTCTTCTCTTTAAAAGAGATCATCTGTACAGAAATAATTTTTTCAACAAATCTGAAACAAACAGCTAAAACCTGTATGTGTCCAACATTCACCAACAGCTGAGAAAGGTACACTGATCTAGAAGAAAACCATTGCTGAGAGAGGCTAAAGGCTCACCTGAAAAGGCAGGTCAATGTTGCCATTCCCAATCTGATTGACATTGGGCAGTGAGCCTCCATAGTACTGTCCACGATTCTGCCCTAGTTGCAAATACTGGGTCTTCTGTAACTGCAACTGTGCAAAGTAAAATTGCATGAAAGCATGAGTGAATGACTGATCTGATTCACAAACAAAAAGAGATGCTAAAAATGGACGACACATGCAGGTCTACTGTGATTATATGCAAGATTAATGAGGTCGGAGGATTTTTTTAATGAAATGTGTAACAAGATGAAACAGGCAAAATATGGCTTTTTCATAAACAACCGACGAGCAGACCCGATGAGCTCACAACAAAACTAGCTGATTTGATTGACACCAGACTGACAGAGCATGTTATCAGTTGTATATTTTCCACTTGCATATAACAGTAATAAAAAAAGAATCATGTGTGCTATTACAAAAACAATAAAAATTCGACAAAACACTGACACCTCATACACCCAGAGAAACTGAGTCAGATGATCAGACGTAATACAGTAAAATAAAATCTGAATGGCAACACAAGGGAATCAGACCATAAACTGAAGAGGATTTTTTTCCCCCTTGTAAATATCGTATATAGCTTAGGGTTAGACACACATATCATAATAGATGTGCTTCATTTCCAGCAAATAGAAAAATATCCCAAACACTTCCTGACATCTCTGTGGCTTGAAAAAATGAGTCAATTTATTCATCTAATATATGGTGGTGGAGCTTCCTGGATGATTAACTCATCATTCGGGGAAGAGAGAAACAAAGCAGCTGCTGCTCATGCTGGATGTCCTCGGCCCTTTCTGCCTGCGCTTCTGCCTTCCTACTCTGATAAAAAGGACTTTTTGTGTCTGTCAGATGATCTTCATTTCTAAGACATCCTCTGGCTAATAGTAACTACAGAGGAAGGGAGTAGTATGAAAGGAAGTCAGCGCAGTTTACATTAATGTTTTTATGCTGCCTCTGTTTAAGATTTCTTTTTTTATTATTCTAAGGGGGGGTATTAATTGCAAATGTTAAAAATCAAAAACCTCCTACAGCTTAGCATTATTTTAACAATTCTATTCTATTATAGATTGACTTAATTTCATCTCTTAATAGACTTAATTCTTTACTGGCAACTCCAAGGTCTGGTTTACATTATGGCCTGACCTTTCTGTTCTAATTCCAATAATTATGCTGCCCCCCCCCACCACAGGGACCTACATACACACTCAATTGGATAACCTTTCCTTTAGAGTAACAATTAAGCACAGCAACTAAAAATAAATAGAAAAAAACACACCTGGAGTTTTTTGAGAAGGGTATTAGTTTTAAAATGAATAAAAAAAATAAAAGACTTGGCAGCTTTCCACCATGCATCAATAAAGATTTATTGCCCTTTATCTGACTTTTTCAGACAGCCAATTAGCTAAACATCAAGTATTTCATAGGACGTGTACACTAACAATCGTGAAAACAAGAACAAATGCAATATGAATAAGAACACATTCTCAAACACTGTTACAAAATTAGATCTGTAATACAATTAAAACGATTCATATCAAGCCTTCAGGAAAAACCCAGACTTAAGGGCTTTGAATCTTTTTTTATTTTAGCACCAGACCTGTTGATTTTAAGGGAAAACAAAGCACAGAATGGGCACTGAAATGCACTTTTTTAAATCTGAAATCCAAGATGTTCAACGAGTTACAGCAGTTATTTTAAAAAGATATTCACAAACTTTTACTGATTTATGTGTATAGATTAGAAATGTTCCATGTTTTGTGCACAGGGGGGTGTGCTGTCCATGTTTAGGATGTGTCTCTGCTCCAGTACACCTGACTGGATTGATTAGATTGGCTCCTGAACATGCAATAAGGAGGGAAGTAGATCATCCATGCTTTTATGTCAGGTGTGTGGCAGCCGAATTAAATACCTACAAATTGCGGGACCACGCGGCCACGGTGGAGGAAGGCTGAGAAACACTCACATAAACGATGACACGTGCATGGGACTTATATTCAATTATCATCTGAAACGTATTCTAATGCGATCCGTTGCAGGATTTGAGCCAGTCTGAAATAACTATTGTAGTCAATGGTGTGCTCTTAGGGGCCCCATCACTGACACCTGGTAGGCCCCCTGTGCAATTCTAGACTCGGACGTCTCTTTGCAGATGTAATGGTGCAAAAATTTCCTCTTAAACCCACCTGATACTGAAGTGATTGACCGCACCGGACCGTATTTATACCGCAACACATTCCAGATTTCAACATGATGGTGAGCCGTTTAAACATGACACCAATAGCAAAGCAGACACTAGTACTTTTAATTACTATGTAAATAACTGTGTATAGTTCATTAGACGGTAGGTAAAAAATACATTCATATAATATGTTTCAAACCGCAATAAAGATCTTAAAAGAACGATTTATTTGAGTATTTTAGTTTTTACACAACGACTTGGAATTATGGGTAACCCAGAGCGTAGATTAAAACCATAACCCTTACGTACAATGTGTTATTGACGACGGATACCAAAAAAAGGTAGTTAAGAAGATTCCAGAAAAGAAAAGGGAAAGAAGAGCAGCTGGAAGAACAGAAAAAAAACTTCCCAAAATAAACATGTTCTTTCAAAGAACCGAAGAGGGAGAGGCGGACATTGCTGCTACAGTGAGTAAAGATTGCGACTAGGAGTTGAATGGTGAGAGCGTGGGTGAGGAGGGGGGGCTGTGAAGACTATGCAAGGTGGTGTTTTTTTTAATACGAGTTAGAGCGTGCAGGCAGTGCAATAATTCATGCATCATGTGTAGATTAGAACTACTGCGATTGCGCAGGAACAACAAGAAAGTGCGGGGTGTGTTTATGTATGGGGCACGTTTGGAGCTGGTTGTCTACGGCGGGGGGGTCGATAAGCATCTCCCTAAAATGAGTTTTTGGAACTTGGGATGTCTGTAACATGTGGTGGTGCACTGTCACCAATGGTTCAATTTTTCAATGTGTGATGTGTGATCATATACTTCTGAGAATTACAGAATTTTATCTTCTTGGCCGATATTTGGAACTGTCGACGTATCCTGAACCAATGGCGAAACGACACCACAATAAAAGCAAGAAACATTATCTGGGTATGAAGTACACCACCACATCCCACCCACCCCCCTCCGCTGTAGACAACCGACCCAAAACGTGCCCCATACATACACACTTCATCATTCTTCAACTTCACTAGACAAGGATATACTTTAGTATATTCTGCTGTAAAATAAGTGTTATCGCGCTACCTTGAATTTCACGCAACGTCCACCATTCCCACTTTGGTTCTTTGAAAGAACGTGTTAATTTTGGGAAGATTTTTCTGTTCCTACAGCAGCTCTTTTCCTTTTTCTTTTCTGAAATGCACTTAAGTACCTCTTTTTGGTATCCATCGTCGCTAACACATCGTACGTAGCGGTTGTGGTTATAATCTACGCTATTGGTGTCGTGTTTAAACTCCTCACCATCATGTTGAAATCTGGCATTTTTGCGGTATAAATAAGGTCCGGTCAGTAAAACTAGTATCAGGTGGGTTTTAGAGGAATTTTACGCACCATTACATCTGCAAAGAGACATCCTAGTCCACAGTTGCGAAGGGGGCCTACTAGGTGTCAGTGAAGGGGCACCAAAGAGGTCGGGGGCCCCTGAGCAACCGAAGTCTCTGCTTACCAAAATTTACGCCATTGTCTTGTACCTTTTTTAATGTGTTGCACTTCATGGGGGCCATCCAGATAATATTGCTTACAAGCCTATTTTTGTATCGTTATGCCATTGTTTAAAAATGCAGCATATCCATTTTTTCTGGATGGATGGAATTGAAATTGTACTTCTAGTGATGCATGATATATAGATTTTGGCATCGGAATCGGCTGTTATTCATTATTCTTTTATACATTAATGTTTTTGGGCTATATATATATATATATATATTTAATGCATATATCTAACTATATAGCAGTGTATTTTGGTTCTCTTTTGTTCTCAACAATCGGAAAGGATTAAATAAATATATGTTTGAGCTCATTTTTGGAAAATACAAAAACCTGCCCCCACCAACTTTCATGGCAAAGCTACACCCTTGGTTTATTGTGCCTTAAACTTTGTTTGTTTGGAATAAACGTGCCACGGTGGAGACAGCTGAGGTGGGGGCGGGAGGGAATCCACGTCCATTGACTCTGATTGGTTAACAGGGGATGCTTTAGCCCTGTCAGAGATCCCACTCGCGTTTCCTCCAGTTTAATTTCCCTGCCAACAACCTTAACATGTTATGATGCGGCGATATGTACGCATGAAAGCTAACGACCCATTTTTATTTATGGACGTCTCACAACATAAACCCTATGGAACAGGTGCACACTACAGCGCGGGTGCTAGCTGAGCAAAAATAACGGTGCACTTCACGGGAATGTTTTATCGATGGGAAAGAAAAATATAGCATGTGTCAACAGACATGGAAGTGAATGTCAACTACAGCTGAATGTTTCGGCTAAGAACGAAAGCGTGGAGCTTACCCAAACAGAGAGCAGTCTGTCAAAAATATCACCGCAGTGAACGTTAACTGCCAAAAAACAGCGATGCAACAAACTGGGAGCAGCCGGTCTGTTTGTGTGAGGGGGGGTAGGGGTGGGGGGGTCTTACCCGCGCGGCTCTGGTGATGTTCAGGTCCTTCATCACTTCTTCAAACGCGGCGGTCTCCTCCGCTTGCTTCTGATTATGCAAAGCGATTTTTTCGCTAAATTTGCGCGGATTGTTAGAGGACGCCATCTTTCCCTCTTCTTCTCAATGGAATGTTACGCTACGCACGACGCCGGGGCCTTGTGCTGACGTCACGACGCACGGAGGACGCGCTTATTGATGGTGCCGCTCTCTGCATAGTCTGGGAGGCAGGCCGAGTTTGAGTTAAAATAAGACTCACCACAGGGGGAATTGTGTGCCCTAGATGTTTGTTATTAATAGTAACATAAGGAAAAACATAAATATGGATACTTAAAGAAATACAATCAGATCCCAGAAAATTGACCTGGTGCAAACTGACCATTTGCTCGATAAATGAAATCTAGAAATAAACATTTCATCAGGCTGCAGTTAAGTATTGGAATTGTGATAGACTAATAAAATGTTGCATATCATTAGGAACATAATGCATTTTCTTTGAATGTTTACAAATTAAAGTGGAGGGAAAAAATCTTTCAGAAATATTAATGCAGTTACCTTTATTCAAATGACCCTAAATCAAATTTAGCGCAACCAATTCCTGATCGAAGGTGCCTCAATACGTTGTAATTTAATCACAGTATGGATCCAGCCGCTGTGTTAGTGCTTCAGGGATTTGTTAGTGAAGACATGGATTACAGAAACATAGACATCAAATGGCTTTTTGATAACAAAGCTAGGAGAATTTAACAGGACAACTGTTGGCGACACACTTCAAAATGGCAGCATGAAGGAAGGTACCCCAAGATCAGAACTCACAAATTTGTCCAAAAATAATGGATAGACGTTTTCTTCAAACCCAGGTGAACTGGAGGAAATCATTCATGAAACAACAACAGGCAAGGTTCCATTTTTAAAACGATGCACCTTTAATAAAGATTGACATAAAGCCACATAAACGTGTACATTCCCCTTAGAGTACATCAGTTTTCACTGAATTGCACTTTGACATTATAATGTGCTTTGATTGGTACAGGTAGAACAAGACACACATGAAGGCAGGCAGACAGGAGACGAGTTTTTAAAAACATCCCTTCACTAACATGAAGGTGTTCTAATTCAAAAGGCAAAACAAGAGGTTAACTCACTGTTAAACAAATACATTTATCCTCTCAATAGAGTCTTGTTTAAATATAGCTTTATTGTTGCAAGGGCTGCACCAAAAAAAAAAAAAAAACAAATATAGGAAACTCAGAACTTGTAGATATTAAACATATAGCTTTAGAATAGAAAAAAGATCCAGACTACACTGTATTACACACAAAAATGATGCATGTAGCTGCCGTAAGAGGTCTGCAGTTGAGACTATAACTAAGAAAAAACAAATTCAACATCAGAAAACTATTTGAGTTTAGAAAACAGATTAGAACATAGTCAAAACTAGGAAACCCAATACTTATAATAGTGCAGGTATCATTTGCTGATATGTAATTAGAAAAGTTCAACTGCAACAGATTAAGAGATGAATTAAATGTAAAAAAAAAAAATAATACTTTGCTACAATATAAAACCATACGTTTTAAATGCCGATTCAGTAAGGAATGTCTAATTTGATTAAATGATGAATCATTTATTTGTGCTTTTTGTAACTTAAGCCCTTGATTGGTACTTGATCACTATTAAAATGTAGTTATATTTTCATACCAAAAGCTGCTATCTTTTAGAGAATACCATGCCATTTAGCTGGCCTGTGATAATGCTTCTACAAATGACAAGCAGTCAACAAACCAGGTTTCTACACTTGTTTCATATTCAAATCCCTGACTTTTCTGTTTTGTTGCCATTTTAAGATGTAAATCCAAACACTCACCATAACTATAGCAGAGATTTCTACAGAAGGAAGGAAGGATTCAAGGAAAGAGGGGAAGGAAGGATTCAAGAAAGGGAGGGAAAAATAAAAAGGGAACGACCATGGAGGAAATGCTGAGATGAATGCATCCAGAACAAAAGGGGGAGCAGAAAGAAACAGCAGAGAAGCAGCACCCAAGTAAGGAGTCAAGGAAAGACACAAGGAACAATTGTAGGAAACAAATTGAAGAGAGAGGGACAGGAAAGAAGGGATGAGGAAAAACTATGGAAGGGAGGAAGGACAAAGGGAAGGAACAAAGGATAGATTAAAGGACAAAAAACATTTTGAAAAAGGAATAAAGAGTAAAGGCTTTAAAAAGATAGATTTGATCATAATCTTTATTATCCTTAATTTCTGTAAAATATAGCAATCAAATTTTACACTTTTATAGAACTGTGCTGTAAAAACTCAGCAATATTCATAACTGGATTATTCTTCAAGGATTCTTATCATAATTCTTCAGATTTAGAAACTATAGAATAAAACTTGATTATCAGCAAACATAACCATGAACTTTGACGCTCATATGAAAAAAAAAACGGTTTAAAACATTTGTGTTAAAGGAAGACAAAAAAACAAAAAAAAGATGTCCAAACCTTCACTTAAATTCCCAGGCGGTAGGAGGAGCATGAGGAACAATCTTCTTCACAGTTGCGATCAGGAGCTTAGTGTTGGGGGGTGTTCTGAGGGAGGATAATCGGCGCACAGGCGATACCAGCGAATGATTCAGGAAAGTGCAGATCTCTTTCCCATTCATCCGTCTCTGTGTTGTACACCTGAACGATGCTTGTGACGTTATTAAGGTGCCAGTTATAGCCCCCTATGATGTAGATCTTTGTGTCCAGCAGGCAGCAGCCCGCCTCGGACTGTCCCGCTCTCATAGGACTGACGGTGGTCCACTGGTTGCTCTCCGGATTGTAATACTCCACTGCCAGCACGTCGAAACAGCGGTCCACATGGTCCATGCGGCCACCCAGAGCGTAAACACGATGTTGGGTGCCGATCATGGCGTGCAACACTCTGGGCTCATGCATGGGGGCTTTAAAGTCCCATTGGTCTGACACTGGATCGTAGCAAAAGAGTGTTTTCTTGTCATCCAAAGAGACGCCGTAACCGCCAGAGATGTACAGCTTCTCTCTACACGAGGTCCCAGCGTGGCCCCAAATCTTCCGTTTTAACGGTTCCACGTAAGACCACTCGTTCTTTTTCGGGCAGTAACACTCCACGGAAGACAGACTCCCGGATCGATTACGTCCTCCGGTGGCGTACAGTTGTCCCTGCAGGACGCTGAGCTGGAACTGGATGCGAGCCTCCTGCATGGACTGGATGCGTAGCCACTGATTGAGATGTGGGTCGTAGCGGAAACAGTTGTCCACTGCGCCCTCTCCGCTGCGGTACTGCAAGTGCTGCCCGCCCACGACATACACAAAGTTGTCAAGCACGGCGACGCAAGAGTGGCTGCATCCCGTCTCCATCTCTGTAAGCTCTTTGAACTGGCGGGAGGCAGCGTCCGGAAGGTAGTAAGCCTTGGTGCTCACTGTGCGGTCGTTGTCGGTGTACGGAGTCCCCCCGAAGGTGATAAGGGAAAATACGTCACAGCGAATGCGTGTCCGCGAGGACTGCATCTCGTGCTGTCGGAAGGGAAGAATCTGATAGTTGAAGGCCTCAAGGAGATACTGCCGACATAAAACGTCCTCCACCATGATATCCACCGTCTGAACGCTGTCTACCAGTTCCGAGGAGAGCATGAGCGGAAAGCGAACATGGCAGAGGACGCTGCTGGCCTGAGCTCGGCGGGACTCGTCATGCCGGAGCCACCTGATGGCAGCGTGGAAGAGGTCGATCTCTTTGCAGTTTTCCAGCTTGTTGCTCTGCAGGAAAAAGACGAGGCGCTCCATGGGAATGTGCAGGAAGTCATCCTCCTTGGCAATCTGGAGGAAGTGACGAAAGGTGAAGGCATCCACGGACTCTCTGAGGGAAGACAGGCTGAAGGTGGTGGCCATCTGCCCAATGTGTAGGCAGGTCTCCACGCTCATCGCAGACTTAAGGAACTCCTCACACAGCTCTACTACCGGAACCATCTGGAGAAACACGGCAGCACCCAGGACGTCCTGAATACAGTCCAGGTCTAAAGTTACATCTGAGCTGTAGGCAAAGTCGATGATATGTTTCAGCCCTCGGGCGGACAAACCCTTCAGCTCAATGGTGTCCTGGTTTGACTCCTTCATGCCTCCAGTAAACATAGCTCTGAAAGTAAGAGAAGCACAAGAAATCATTAATTACAGACGTTTTTTTTCTGGAACTTTCTGATTTTTAAGGTGTGGTTTTTGAATTTTTCAAAACCTTTATTTTAAACGTATAATGCCAAATGTATCGTATTTGATACATACGGTTTCTGAAATGTTTTCCATCTGACACCTTTTGCATAATTTAATGGTAAAAACTTTGCTCAAAATCCTATTGTACACAATCAGATATACCTGATAACAGCCAGTAGAAAACTAAACAAAAAATTATCTTGACTTATCGCATAGTAATAAATTATTAATATCAAAAATGTATTTCTGTTTTTTCTTTTTACATATTTTGTTAAAAGGGAAAATAAGGAATTCAAACCAAAAAAAAAATAACTTTCTGTTTTGTTTTATTCTTGGATCGGGCTTTAAAGGGTTAAGGAGACCTTAAAGGAATAGTGTTGGCTCAATAATCACACTGTTGACGTTAATATCCACACTTTAATGGTCGCCATTAACAGTTTCCCACATGCGCTCCCGCGCTCATCACTCCACACCATGAAGAAGGAAACACAGATCTAGCCCCGCCTCCCATTCCTTACATCTCATACATGTACAGTCTGCTACTTACAACTTAACACTAGCAGCACATATTGTTTTTAGCGATCATGTTACCAAGCCAACGCATTAAATCTCAAATTTAGA